>NC_079372.1:5377500-5617500 GCF_021018895.1 Seriola aureovittata | reverse complement strand
AATAATCTGCATCATTGGAAAATGCCTTTAACTGCACAAGACACGGACAAAATAACAGTAATATACACAATATAACCCAATACGATAAACCTGTGATAACAACATGTGTGAAACTGAGATCATGAAGTTGTTGTATGGATTGTGGAACTCGCAACAACATGTGTGACACGCTGTCAAGAAAATAGTGAGGAACGCCCATCACCATTTGCTAAAGCTCAGTGATGACATTTTACTGACAGTCCTAAACCCCTGAAGATGTTCAGTTTACTATCACACAAGACAAACAAAAAAGCAGCAACTTCTCACAGTTAAATCAGATTAATTGATTATCAAAATAACTAATCAGCTAATCGCTCTACCCCTTTACTGAATTGCATTACTTTGTAAGGTATTCTTGTTATTTCATCCACCCCCTCGTACTTTTCAGCCATTTGGCAATGTTCAGCAGAGGATTTGGCTCATTTGCTGCAGTTTCCAGCCAATTTAAAATAAAATGCTTGATCATAGTTGCAAATTTATTTTTGTCAACTTACTCAGACTTTCGGTGAGAGTGCAGGATGAGTTACAACGTTCGATGTCTTGCTCAGGGGCACTTCAGCACTGCGGTTGTTTTTAGACATAGGAACATGATCCCAAAGGGTTTCCTAAGCTAACCTAAGCGACCTCAAGACCTATGAATACATTTTGATAACTGGAGTGTGCTTTTGACAGAAAACAGCCCCCTTGGCAAATGCGGAGGGAAAATTGCCGAGACGGGACCAGTGCGTCTTTTTATGTCTCCGCTGGAGAACCTTCCTTGTCATCAGCTTATAAGGCAGACTTCAGACAGTATGGAAAAAGCAACAAGAATAGCTGAAATTGAAGGTATGCCGCTGGACTGCTGTCGGCCCAGCCTTGCGTTCGGCAGTCTGAGATATTTTTAAACTTTGCATCCCAGCCCACCCTCCACCTCGTCATCTCCTACTGCCCTCCCACCCAACCCCCCGTCTCCTCTCTGCTGTGCAGCCGACCTCCTCCATATTGTTTCTCTCTTGCAACACACAAGAGAGGGAAGGACAGAGACAGAGACAGAGAGATGTGGTGGGAGACAGGACGAGCACACTCATACAGTAGCGACCCAGTGCTTCCAGTCTCCCAGCTGGATGAAGAAATCAGCCGGTCTGAATTTTGGGTTGAATGTTGCATGATTTGTCGGCTTGGAATGTGAACACCAAGTGGAGCATTAAGATCATTCCTGGGGCATTCTCATTTTTCTCTCACTCTTCCTCTCCTTCCCTTCTTCTCCCCCATCTCTCTCTCTCTCTCTCTCTCTCTCTCTCTCTCAGACTGGCAAGCACACAGCCAGTCAGCCGGTTATTAATTATGTCAACTTGCTTTTTCACTATTTTCACCATCTCCCCTTTTTTCTTTCCACAGTTCATTCTCCTTTCGTTTTTGCTCGACTAAGCGGCCTTGCCCCTGACATATTTCCAGGGCTCCCGTGCACTTCTCCTCCTCATATCTCCCGCTCTCTTCCCCTCTCTTTCTCCCCCTCTTCCTTAGGGCTCTGTTTGTAAACGTGCGGAGGAGAAGAATGAGGGAACAAATTATGAAACACAGGAGTGCATTCCATACCTTGTTTAGAAAGAATTCTCCAACAGCGCAGAGGGAGAGAGGAGCCACTTCCCCCTGCGTTTCTACCCCCCCACTTTCAGGCCATATGGGCCTTTTTTTTTACGTCTGTGGTCTTCAGGGGGATCTGTGACATTTGTTCCTATCATTCTAAAGCTTGGGTATTAATCTTATAGTGTTCTACTCACTGTTCCTTATCTACAAATTGGTGCTGCCCTGAAGTGCGATTGAATGGGGTGCAAAAAGTGTTGACGTCCTACTCAGAACATCTTTTCATCCAGCAGCACTGCTTAGTGTCTCAGTGTCTCAGCAGCAGGTTGCCCACAACGATTACTTCAGTGACCCCATCAGGCTAGAGAGGCACTGTGATTCTGGCTGCCCTCCTCTGCAGGTCTCCCCAGATTATACTCCATCGAGGCCTCACTGAGAAACTTTCCAAAACACTGCGCCAAGCAAAGCAAACAATGGAAAGTGACAATATTGAGAGCGATGTGATAGTTGTGTTGAAGAAGTGAGCTAGAGCTTTGACTACAATGCAGAAGAGCTGGGAGTGCTGCTTCCATGTCTGCCGACCTTGACAACAGCCGCCTGTTGTGTCTTGGAAAGGTTACCGCGCTCTCTTAATCTAATGTACTGTAACTGTGGACATAAGGTCTAACAGTCTGTTAGAAGCATACGTTAAAAGCAGCCCTAAACCCTTCGCTGACACTGTAACTCCAGAGATAGAAGATCAGCGTGGAGTGTTTGTTGTTGTGTTGACTTCTAACCTGATTTCTCCCTCTTCTTCATCTCTCTGTGAGCAGAGGGTAGCTGTACAAGTTCATGTGGTTCATCGGTTGCGTAAAAGTGTCTTGGGTATCTTAAGTATGAGTCAATCAAAGTGAATTCTGGGTAATATACGACTCTTTTCACACTGATAAACACAGCTGACGTAGCTTCTTGAATCTGTTCACTCCAGCAGAAAAGGTGTTGTGTTGTGGAAGAAGAAAGTATACAAGAAGCTTTTTGATTAAAGAAAGCAAAAGATAAAAACATCCAGGACGTCCCTGCAGTCTTTTGTAAACTTTTTCCCTCGTCTCTGCCTGCTCCACAACATTGTTAGCAAACCAGAAATTGAGCTTTTTTCCTCTCCTTTGTCAGCAGAAGACACGGATTGTCGGTTGTCAGCAGGTGCTATTGATTGTTACAACACACAGCTCAGATGTGGCCTGCAGCTACTGCCTTTACTTAAAGTTTAAAAGCAGCCCCGGTGGCCCAGTGGTTAAGACACATATTATATAACTGCAATGTCCCTGGTTTTATCCCCCCCCCCCCCCCCCCCCCCCCACATGTAAAAATCTGTTCTTTTTGTGCAACTACTTAACTGAATATAGCAGCAAAACCCAGACTACCACATCTATGATCATTTTAAGGCTAGAAAGTTAGCAACATTACCCCCAGGCTGTCTCAGATGCTTTTCTGTGCTAACAATTAAATGACACCTGCAAGCAACTGACAAGAAGAGGGAAACATGAGGTTTGCTTATGGTTTGCTAATGAAAAAGTTCAATGAACAATGTGGGTAGAAAGTCCTTTTAGAGACTGCAGCAACCTGCTGGCAAAATTAATACTTTCTCTATGACTTTACTTCAGTTTCATCATTAAATTTTATTTAAGCAATCTAGAGCTGATGGTCCTTCAGGAAGTCCACACTGTTCAGTCCATGGATTTAGACCACAGATCACAGGTGGCCTTCCTGTAACACTTGAATGGATTCTGTGTATTCATAAGACACCCTCTTAATGGACACACGGAGAGCTCCAGATGCAGGATTTGATCTGAAATGGACAAAAGCCGACAGGTGCAGATGGTTTCCTTGAATTTGGAATGAGTTTTGCAAAAGCATCCTTTGTGTTGACAGTATTGTTTTACAAATAACCATAAGGCATGAAAACATTCATTGGTGTGTTACTGTATAATTACCAATGCAAATCTATGCACATTATTACACTCTGTTTGTGTGTGTGTGTGTGTGTGTGTGTGTGTGTGTGTGTGTGTGTGTGTGTGAGTGTGTGTGTGTGTGTGTGTGTGTGTGTGTGTTCCTATGTGCAACGTGAGTAAGGGTGTGTGCCCACGTGTAGGTTGATTTCATGTCTTGCCGATAGCTAATCTTTTGTCCCTCACTCTCTCTCTCCTCTGGGTTTAGTTGCTATGGCGATGTGAACGGAGAGAGGTGGAGAGCCATGGAAAGGAATGAGAATATGTGTCTGGAAAGCCCATTAAGTCTGACTGGGAATCACAGTACCAGCACATCTTTACATGTGCAGGTCAACGCAGTGTGCCAGATCAGAATGAGAGATGCTCTTTACTTATTGTTAAACTGTCGATTTGCTAAATGCTTAGCCCCAATACACAATACATCAGGCTGTGTTGACGGCTTGGATGTGGAAAGACATGTATCTGATGCCATGTCTGGGGGAGTTGCATGCCAGACGGTTCAAACTAATCCTACCCACAATTCATATCTGACTTGTTTAGGTACATACAGTAGTCCTGGGTACGTGCAGTTCAGAGAAGTGACCTTGTGCACAGCCAGCGTGAAAAACAGCAAGAGCCCAGGGCCAGGAGGAGAGGCTCCACATCCACATGGCCCAGCAGGCACCACAGCTCTGTCTCCTGCTCTCTTAGCAGGCCTCCTGACTGGCACTGTCACAGCTGCCATATGGAATCACAATCGCTTTTAATTTGCTCTGTGTTCTCAGCCACCTCGAGCTTAATGGCTGTCTTGTTTACCCCTCAACAGAAGTGTGAGCCTCTCTCTCGCTCTTGCTCTTTTCTTTTGGAGTGTGTGCATGTGTGTGTGTGTGTGTGTGTGTGTGTGTGTGTGTGTGTGTGTGTGTGTGCCCAGATAATCATAGTGATGATCAACAGTACCCAGTGTGTGTGTGCTGCCTGCTGCCAAAGAAGCTGAAAGGGTAGTGTTGATCATCACTATGATTATCTGGGCACGCACACACACGCAGACACACACACACACACACACACACACACACACACACACACACACACACACACACACACACACACACACAACCACACACACACACTAGTACATGCACTAAAACAAAGTGCCATGTAGACACAGCAAGGTCATGCAAGTGCTTTGCCATCCCAAATTGCCGCTAACAAATGCTATCAAGTGTTTCACAATGGGCACATACATAGAGAAGTTAGTAATTCTCAAAATAATAGAATGGCAAATGTTTTAAGTTTCTTTGGCAACTTGTAACAGTGTATTTCTGCACTGTGCTTCTTTTACTTGAAGTGAAAGATCAGAGTACTACACCACTGTCATTCAGTGAAACAGAGGAAGTGTTGGGCTGATCTGCCACCTTCATGTAAAATGTAGATATAAGGTGCATGGATGGCTCAGTATCTGTTGTACAGCCGACTTGACAGGATGCATGTATGTCTTAATAAATCCTGACAAGGACTAATCTGTTCCTCTCACGGCTCAGTACTGATCAATAACATTTACTCCAAGCAAGGCATGGGAAAAATTAAGGTTACGATTGGTGACATCAAGAGTTAGATGTCATTCAGACGCATGCACGTACAGAGGAGTGGTGGTCTGTGTGTGTGTGCCCACATTTTTGTTACCTCTTTGGGACCTTGTTGGAACCAGTAGTCCTCAGAGGGACCAAAGCCCAGTGTTAATGAGGCAAAACCTCATTACAGAGGTCCTGGTTAGGGTTAGATTTAGGCATAAATTGGTCCTGGTTAAGCTTGGAAGTCAACACAATGTCCTAACAATGATAACTGCACAAACCTGTGTGAGTGTGTGTTTGTCTGTGTCTTTTATCTTTGAATATTTACTCAGGAGTGTTTACCTAAAATAATCACTACTGAGTCCTTGCTGTTGAAATGTAGATACCAATTCATTTATAGGACTGAAATATTTCACTTTGAAAACCAGCTATCTGAATTTATGTGATATGAAGTTGTGCTATTTCAAAAAAAGTTAAGTTTTTTTTAGGCTTCACAAATCCAGACACAAAATTCAAATGGACAACATATAGTATTAAGTATTCAGAAGTGATCAAATGACAAAATTTGTTCAGCTGAGCTTGAGACATGGAGTTGTGGACATTAACCATGGAGGGGACGTGTAATAAAGACAGAGTTTGAACCGAAATGTAGGATCTGGTGTTTTTAGGGTAACTAGCCTATCGGAGCGTCGAGTCTGCTTTGAATTTGACTGTTTAATTGCTGGAATGTATCTTTAACGAAATAAGTGAATCATGATCAGTGACTATGGAACTTTCCATCTCTCTTTAATATCTCAGTGTGAGTGTGAAACGGACCGCACTGGAACCTTAATCCCCTGTATTTCACTCTGAGTGTGTGTGTGTGTGTGTGTGTGTGTGTGTGCGTATATTTGTATGCGTATGTACATTTGGTTCCCCAGAGCTTACATTAAGGGAAAAGTAAGGCAGATGGTGCCAGGAACTTGGCTAGTCTCTCTTTGAATGGCCCTAGAGGAATGTCTGGAGTTTTCAGGCCCACTAACCACATACATGGTTCAAGTGCCAAAAGCAGCAGCTGAAGAAAAACCAGTGTCTGCGGTGAGATCGCCACTGCCTACTCATGCGGATGCACCTTTTTTTTTTTCTTTTGTGGACAATTCAGACGCTAAGTAGGTGCTGGAGGAGTGATTGAAACTTCACTTGAGATGGTGGGAACAACATCTCAACAGGAAGCAGAAACTGTAAACATAAATTCGCAACCTTCACCACTTGAAATCCATCAGTAGACTCATGCTGACCTGATTTTGACGGTCAGTCGCAGCAGTGGTGGTTTAGATCTGTCTATCACTTAGGGCTGTTTCATAAGCCCTCATCAGCAGAAGTGTCTGAATCACTCTTTCACATTGTTCCATAGACAATAGGATTAATGCATCTATTCGGGCCCGTTGTTCTGTGACTGACATTGCTTTGATGCTTTACGCTGATGAAAAATTTGCCACGGAGTGCTGATGGCAGGAGACGGACCCTGATGATAACTTGTTTATGTGTCACTTGACTGTCTACCACGTATTTCCTTCTGTGCTCCTGGAATCGCAGCAGTGTGTGCATGTGTGTCTGCACAAACTAGGTCAGTAGGAGGACAGGAAATCTCTGTCCACTTGTCTGTCTGACTGCAATGTGTCGCTCCAAAAGTTATTGCACACAAACACACTCACATATGAAACACACACACACAACTCGTGCTGTTGCGTACATGCACACGTTTCCGTGCATAAGAGTTGGAATTAGCATACTTGCTGCTTAGATACACTCAAGTATATTTAAAAGGCAGCTTGTGCCCTAATCGCCTTCCTTCCCCTCTTCTCTTCAGGCTCTCCTCCTCTACTCTCACTCAAGGTTTTAGCTTCAATCTGGCTGGCATCTGTCTGCCTTTCTCTTGCTTAACCTTCATTTACTGCTTACTTAAATCATGAATAATCTCCCGCTCTCCCCATCAGCCATCTCGAAGCCTCTCCCTCTTTCTGCTGTTCATTAAACTGCACATTCATATTCACTGGAGAGACGTGTCAGCTTGATCATTTCAGAGGATTTCTAAGGTTGGGGGTTCGGTTGCTTATGTCGCACTGTCAAACTGGAAGAGAAGATAAGGAGAGGAGAGGAGAGGAGAGGAGAGGAGAGGAGAGGAGCTAGCATCAGACTCCACGGAAATAACGTTAACACCTAAAGTTACATTCAAATAGTGACGGCTAGCGTTTGCTAAATCAGAACAACTCAACCATATCAGGCTAATTAACAGTCCCAAGCTTGACATATCGTAATATAAGCCAGTTAAGGTTATCATAACGCTAATTGAGAGATTCTTACCTGAAGGCATATGGGCAGTCAAAAACTGGCCTCTTAGAAATGGCCCTCTTCACTCTTCTCAGGTGTGACGCGTCGGACAAGCATCAAAGCCAGGAGATTATTTTATTTTTTTGCTTTGTTTAACGACTCAGAAAGTGCGGATCTGTCCATTTCATTCCCCATGACTCTGTCCTTGCAGACCCAGACCCCCGCACCCCTCCCCAGTTTCAAAAGCTCATCGCACAGATGACCTAGTTGGGATTAAAAATGGCGATTTTCTCAGAAAGGTGACCAGTTTGCGTCCCTGTGGTGTGTGACTGTTTTCTCTGCAAGTTGGTTTTGCATGTCAAGCTTGTGCTGATCTCAGCAGCTTTGGGGCAGAGCAGGGCATTGCATCAGACGAGGGAGCTCTGTGTCCTGATCCCAGGGCAGGACCCAGCCAAAGTCTAAAAAACACTGCAGTGCAGAGAGATGCAGAGGGGAAGAGAGGGTTGGAGTGCAAAAGAGGCTGGCAGAGTTTAAGAAGGAGAGTCAGGAAGAAGTGGAAGGGAAGAGGGAGGACAGGAGAAAGAGAGAAAAGCCAAGTGTCAGGATTTATTAATCTGAAGCAGCACAAACATAATAACACATAAACCAGCCTGTGGCCAGCAGGATGAAATATAATGAGATAAAAGTGAAAGAGACAGAGATAGCAGACAAAAAGTCAGGAGACTCTAAAGGTCCAAAAAATGGTATACAGTAAAAACCCTTATAACATATTTCTGTAAAAGTTCATCAGAGGACAGTTAGAGGGTTTCCGGTCATATGTTTCAGGTACTAAGTGCCTGATTGTCTCCCAGGCCTGTCTGCAGATCTGAGTGCCTGAGTGCAGCCCAGGTCCTGCTAGTTGATGGGAAGAGTGTCCATTTCCTCTGAGTGGGTGAAATGTAATATACAAGTAGAGCCTGCGCTGAAGAGGATAAGGTGGGAGGGCAATGAACGAGAGATGGAATAGTGAAGATAAGAGTTGTTAGTGATGACGCAGGTGGGCGTCTGGCGTCCGTGCGTTGACCAGCCACACTCTCACACCACCACGGTTGTTATCTTTGAGGGGGCCGGCATTGATTGACAGCTCTAAGAGTCTCTTAGACTGAGCTGGACGTTTGACATGTTGGCAACTGTGGCGACCAGCAGGTCGCCTGTCTCTGGTGTGCCCTGCGTTGTTTGCTGTGACAGATGGATGACACTGGAAGCTTAGATCACAGGTGAACAGTCAACAGCAGTCCATCTGGACAGCTACCCTGGAGAAAATGTGCATGTGCCATTTGTGCGTGCGTGAAAGTGTGTGTCTGTATGTGTGTATTGGTGGAGTCCAGTGATGCCTAAATATCTATATGGTCCCAAGAGGCTGTAGGATTGACAGAGAGCTCCAGAGTGGAGAAGTTGTGAACAAGTTTGCTCCATTACAGCAAACGCTTTTAGCCTGATCTGTCAGCTCAGCATCATTCACTTATCAACTGATCAATAAAAGGAAGTTGAGCCAAACTTCTTCAGGGGGACCAAACGCTCATAACACATCCATCCACATCCCCCACTCGTTAACTCCTGGCTGCTTTGCGGGATTGTGTGATTTGCCCTTATTTTCTCTCTAGTTTTCTGTTCCAAACATGAATCACCGGGACGTTTACCTTTGATTCAATCACATCCAAATCAAACTTCTGTGACCTTCACGAGAATATTGCATCAGACGACTTCCTTCTCCACATGACTGGGCAAGCTGTATCAAAGATAGTTTGCTGGATAATTGAATTCAGTTGCAATTAAATTTAAAACTTTGGTGAGCAGACATGGCTCCCTGTAAACCACATGAAAAAGATGGACATCAAATGATGAAGAGCTGCAGCGATCAGGTGATTAGTTGATTCGCCAGTCTTCAGGAAGTGATTCTGCCACTGTTTTGTCAACTGATTAATTGCTGTCAAGCAAAAATGCCAAACATTTGACTCTTTCTGCTTCTCTTCTGTTCATCTTACGTGATAGTAAGTTGAATTTATGTGTGAGACAAAAAAAGACATTTGATTACATCACCTTGGGCTCTAGGAAATTGTGATGGACATTTTTCGCAGTTTTCTGAAGTTGCTTAATGAAGAAAATAATGAAAATTAGTTGCTGCCCTAACATGATTAAATCAGACAGAGAGCCAAAAGCTCGATTTAGTTGCTGCTTGCCAGTAAATACTGTAAGAAAAAAGATAATAGATGACTTTGTGTGTAATCTAATCACATTATGGATGAATGAACCATGGACTGCCAAAATCAGACTCTCCTAAGTTGCCCTCAAACTTCAGTATCGGGAGGGGAACCGGATCAAGAGAAGGTCTGGAACTACTTTGCAGCAGAACCCACTCGGCTCTAAAGTTACATACTATAGAGCAACTTTTTGGGCGAGCCTTCCACCCTGGCAGCCACTCAGGCGTTCAGACAGTGAGTGGGCGACTGGTGAAAGCCCAGCATTAACTGTTCTCCGCGGATCGGGCCAGCTTAATGCAGTCCTGTTGCCCTGTACCTTCAACTGTTAATTATCACAAACACATAAACAACACTCAAGTTGCATTAACATAATCAGCCTGCCTCGTCTTTTCTTGGCCCTGCCATTATGGAGATGAATGTCACTTGGCACTATCAGCACACGGTAAGACGGAGTGAGAGTGGGAAGGTTTTTTTTATTTATTTATTTTTTATTTCTCCCAATTTCCTTGGCGTAGGTGTATAATGGTATCAACTCCTCTCATCTTGCAGTGTGTGGGGAGAGAGGAGGCATATTGCTCTGAGGGGTAAGCTCATCATCTCCCTTTGCGTTTTACAGTTTCCTCGTTGTTACTATGAAAATCAAATCTATTATATATGTCCCAGAAATGGCTTGTATAAGCTTTCAGAACAATACAGAGATTTAACTTTCTGGGGTCAACAGGGAAACCGACCCACACACGAAACAATCAGTAGGGGAACTGCACGGTTGCCATGGTGACAGATGCTGATGTAACGATTCTCATTATAAAACCAGTAAATTATGTACACTGCATGTCGTAAATCTGTACATTTGACAGAGTCACTGTGTCATTCTGACACAGACTTTCACATCATGAGGCTGCACTGCTGTCTCCACTCACTTTTAATTGCTCCCAGGCACAGAGAGGGTGTCAGCCTCTCTTTTTCCTTTTTCTTTTTTTTTTTTGATAAGCTATCTCAACTGATGTCTGGAGATGGTTAGAAATGGTGTTACTGGCTGTGTCTCTGCACTGTGACCCCTAAACCCTGGCCCGACCGAACCTGAGCAGGGAACACTGGGAAACACAAAACCCTGGGCCTGGCCCTTGTTAGAGGTCAGAGAAGCTGAGGCCAGGAGGGCGCACACGTATCACATGTGCTCAGCATCGTTTTCTACATCCTCTCTCTTCTCTATAGCTGGGGACCCTCAGAGATGGGATATGCTTTGCCTCAAAATAAAATACAATGGCTTTCAGATGTTTTTTGTTATCCTATTGTGTTCTACAGCTACGACATTTGACAAAGAGCAAAGGCTTGAACTGAAACTGCTGTTTCTTCTTTATGTCGTCTCATCGTCTACGGACTCATTCAGTGTTTGTTCAAATTTTCGTCTATTCCCTGCAGGGTTTAGCTGTCTCCCGCCTTTGTACTCCTCTCTCTTCCTTGTCTCTTCCCCCTGTTTGCCCCCCCCTCCCCCACCCTTGCTTTTCCTGCCGGGCTCAGATCTCCTTACACTCCCCAGTCTTTCATGTGGATGGGGGTGGGAGTGGTGGAGGACAGGATGGGGAAATTGGCCACCCTGGGATCACACACACACACACGCACACACACACACACACACACACACACACACAACACACACACACACACACACACACACACAAACACACACTCACACACACACACGCCACAAGCATGATGCCTACAAAGTGTATGACGAGAGAACGATTACAGAGGAAATGCTGTCTGTGGTGGAAATACACAAACAGACAAGTTAGAGGGTTTTTTTTTATTTTTTGTTAGTTGCTAAAATCCACAAACGATGTGTTTTATCTAAATTTGTTTGCTGGCGATGTGATGTCATGATCATGAGTGGTTTTGCTCTGAGGTTAGCCATTTTTCAAACATTGTGACTGAGGTTTGTGCAGAGCGTAGAGTAGGGGACATTTCTACACAATTCCCTTTCATTGATCGGTACAGTGGCTACTATTGTATTTCCGAGGGGCAGTAATTGAATGAATTAAGTGTGGAAAAGCTGAATCTCTTTAAGTATATGAACACTGAAAGGGATTGTGAATTTATTCTGGCTTTGCCTTTGAAGTTGCGACGCTCACAAAATAGACTACGCTGTGTCCGTGTGCCTCCTGCAGTATGGGTCCTACTGCTGAATGCTGTGATAAGATCTTCCTCTGTGGCTCACACAAGGAACACTGAAATGAGGTCAATGTTGTCTTCTTAAATTCACTTTATATAAACTTTCTAGAAAGTATTCTCTCTAAAACTAAAGGTAAGTCATTTAGTTTTTCCCTCAAGCTTGAGAACTTGCAGAATTGCCGTGAAATAGCTGCATGAACAATAAAAAGCCGTGGCGGTGAGTCTTAGCAGGAGAGAGAGTCTTTCTCCATCTGTAGGAGAGTGGCGATCAAGGGTCAGAGGTCGGTTCTGGGGCAAGAAGATGGATGGGAGGCATGGCTGACCTGTGTTTGCACACAACAGATAAAACGCTCCAGACAAGCCGCTCAGAGGAAGAGCTATCTCAGGACTGAGGAAGGCAGGAGGAAGGGCGGCAGGCAGGATGGGAATGGAAGACAAGACAGAAAAACACAAACAGTCCCAAGCGAGGACCTTCCCTTCTACACAGGATTAAAGCAGATGTCCGGTCCCCCCCCCCAGCTGACTTCCCATGTCCTCCTGACATCACTGTGCAGCAGCCGATGTGGTCTTTTTTCACATCAAACGTTGAACATCCTGACCTCTGCTGTCTGCCTTGCATCATAGAGTGTGCGCTGGTCATGTGATGGGACGCACAGCTCAAATATATAAAAAAAACAACAACATAAAAAAAACGATGGTCCGCTTGACATAAACAGAACAGTGTGTCTTTTATTGTGTGGCTCACAGCTGCACAGCTGTGTTTGAAGAGGAAGGCTATTTATACATCCACACTTTGTTTTGATTTCTCTCTTCTTCAGTCCTCCATCACCTCACTGACCCACACTGCTGCCCTGATTTAAAGGGTCAACCAGGAGTTCTGCTGCCGTCAAAATTCTCTTTTTGCACTGTTATCTTTGTCCATTGATTCATTGACTGTGGAGGTGTGAATGTGGAGAGTCCAAGTGTACTCTACTCTTTGACCCATTAAATCCTTATTTGCCAGATGTCTGCCTCATTGGTTTATCAATAATCCTGTCTTTCTCTCTCTTTGTCTTCTATCCAGACTCGTACTCAGCAGCAGGCAGCGAGGGCAGCATCTCCACCTCTGTGGCGTCGCTGCCTCCGCAGGCATCAGGCAGCTCGGCCCCCAGCTCCCCGGGCTCCAGACGCTCTGTGAGCACCCTGAAGAAATGGCTCACAAACCCTGTCCGCAAACTCAGTGCCGGGGCCACCGCCAAAGGAGAGCGACAGGTCCGCAAACTTGAGGGGAAACCTCCACCTCTTCCATCCCATAGTCACAGCCAGGATCTGGGCAGCCCCCCGAGGCCTGACGAGACTCTAACCATCCTGCCTGTCACCCACAGAGAACTGGTGAGAAGTTCAAATTGAAGTTACAACGAGGAAGTGTTCTTTTTTTTTTTCCTTTGTGTTGGTCACATGAACTAATCTAACAAGACTTTCCGTTCTGGCTTTGTACTTCACATCCATTTACACCTTTGCGATGAACTACCTCCATAAGTAAACTCATTATCTGGAATCCTTCTCACGCCACATGAACTGGTTCTGAAGCAAACACACAAAGCTACAGTCATATATAACTACAAACTAAAGACAACATCCTGACTGTGGGTTGTTTACACTGGGTAGCTCGAGAATATCAGCAGAGTCACAGGTTTGATGTGGAGTTGATCCACGGAGGGCTAAGTACCGTTGCAGGTGGCAGTGATATTATATAAGAGCAGCACTGCTGGAAGCCTGTAGGAACTCATGCTGCCATGTTTTGTGACTCATTTGCTCTCTTCTGCTGTTGTGCAGCAGCCTGTGTGTGTTTGTGTGTGTCCGTGTGCATGTTCTCATGTGCCTGAAGGTATGAATATGCTACAGACATTTTACATCACGTTGATATTGTGTTATTCTGACACTGTGGATGTGTATGTGTGTTGCAGGAGTGGAAAGATGGCCTGGCGAGCCCAGAGGACCTGTCACCGGCTACACTACAATCCCCCAGCTATATAACTGACTCTCTGATTGGCTGCACGTCACTGCCAAACACTCAGGTCTGTCGGCACACTACACTGTAAAGCTAACACTATCTATAACCTGTTGTGTGAGACACCACTTAATAGTTTTAATCACATTCCAGAAAACTCCAACGTACCCTTCTGTTGTATCAATAATTGACTAGAATGAGAATCAAACTATGAGTCCACTGCTGATTCATTTTAGCTGACAGTATACTGTAGACAGTCTCTGAGAAGAGTAGCAGTAATATTCTCCGTGAGGACCCAGCCTGGCGGGGGCAATGACATCAGTACTCTTTGTCTCCATGGTCCCCCAGCCAGATCTGGAAATGACTAACACTGCTGCTGCTGCTGCTGCCGGCTCAACTATCACACAAAACAAGCACGGCTGTAACCACACATACACATGACCAGGGCTGCAAAGACATGCACACAAATAGACTCATACATAGGGACATACTGTACAGCACATACCTGCCAGCACACACACACAAACATACACACACAAACACACACACACACACACACACACACACACACACACACACACACACACACACACACACACACACACACGTAAAGGCAGTCTAAATGAATACAGGGCTCTCTCAGAGCAGATCAATGCACCAGAGAACCAGAGGGCAGAGTTTGACAGCGACCTGTGTGATGCATGACTCAAATTCAACATGTCACTAAAGGACATGCCTGGAGACAAATAGGAAATAACATGAAGTGGCAGATGTGATGAGAGATGACTCCACTCTCTCCTGTGAAGTGACAAAGAACGCTACCTGCGCACCTACTCCTCCATCTCTCCCTCAAACTCCTGCAGTCAGTCGCTCCTGGCAAAGGAGCGTCTCAAATCCGACGCTTTCTTTTTACGCTGCGAGGTGGAAGCTTGGCAGAATCTGGGATTCGCTTGAGCAGCAGCAGTATTGCATGAATCAGCGGTGCCTGAGCCCTATCAATATGAAACAATGATGATATCTGAGCATTTGAGCATTGTGGAGTGTCCCCTGTTGGTGAATCGACACCAGAGCACTTAAATCCTAATTTCAGTCTCAACAACACATCAAAAGACATTAATACGATTACATCACAGGGGATGAGGTCAGTGCTTTGCTGTTTTTACTGCCAATCTTTTGCAGGGGGAGAGAGAGAGGTAGAGAGAGAGAGAGGTAGAGAGAGGGAGAGAGGTAGAGAGAGAGGTAGAGGTAGAGGGATTAAATTATGTAGGTCAGTCATCTCCAAGCTGTGGTTTCTGCTTCTACCTCAGCTTCCCCGGCGACACGTCCAGTGTAATATACATAGTTATTTTTCCATCTTTTTATTTCGAACTGTTGTCTTCAGTCTCATAACCACAGTGAAGTATAGTTTTTGATTAAATGTTTATTATCTCTTCGTCAATGGAAAGTTCTTGTGATTGTATGTAAGCGGTCAAATAAGCTGTGGTGTCAGAAAGGAAGCCCGCACTACAGATCATAACATTTATGAAAATGCTCTTCCTGAAGAACAGTTTGTACGGTCTGTCATCTCGACCGCCTGATAAACAATTAACTGAGGAACAGATTCTCAGCGAGACAGGAACAGACACGAGTGCTGTTATTGTGAGATCTCTTCAGAGCCGGCAACAATGCTATCAGATTGCAGTTCTCAGCACTTCACTTGACTGTGTTCCTCCAGAACACAACACCATCCTGATGACCTGTAAAAACACGTCATTTAAGCATCAGCTGATATTCCTATGATGCCTGACAAAAACAACATCACATTTAAATCCATAAAGAATAATTTTTCTATATATGAAAATCCCTTTAATTTCACTTCAGTATTGCTGATGAGCAGCTTTTCATGTGTTCCGACAGTAAGTGGTTTGTTAGTCCCTAAAGGGGCAATGCAATAAAAAATAAATATAAAAAAATGGATGTAGTATACTTAAATGGATGCAGGTAGATGTAGAATTATAAAATAAAAATAACTGCATGACTTGAACATTGTCTTCTCAGATGTAAACATGTATTCTACTACTGCACAACATTTCTAATAATTGTTGTTTTAATAAGAGCTTGATTGAATTGTTAGGATAGATTCTTTAAAAGATTCAACAACAAAAAAAGCATTACCTCAGCTTTTGCTTAAACTGTTTTCAGTTTTTTTTTTTTTTTTTTTTTTCATGAGCTTCTGGGTAGAAAAACAAAACTTGCAACAGAGGGAGAAGAGGGGAATTTTTCTTGTGGGCTTTTGCCACTGCACATCTGGAAGTGATCAGGGAACCAGGGAGACCTGTCAGCCAGGCTGGAGCACTCCTAGCGGGGCAAGACGAGCAGGGGGGAGCAAGGGTCTTTATGGAGCCTCTCTGTCTCTCCCTACACCCTGGTCTCTCCACTTTGCTTTGTCTCTTTCATTCCCCCCCCCCCCCCCCCTCTCTCTCTATCTGACACATCATTTTGACAGCACAGAAAGCCCACAGCTTTGTAGACGCCAACAAGTTTATCAGGGAGATGGCAGGTGAACAAGTGGAACTGGACCAGAGGAGAAAAGGAGAAAGTTCTGTCTCTTTTTCCATTTGCCTTTATGTCTATCTATCTATCCATCTATTTATTTCTCCGTTGGGCAGCCGCCTGCCATGCTAGTCTGAGGGATTAGGTGCATGTCTGCGGTGTGTGTACAGGTCTGTGTATGTTTTTAAGGTGGGGAGGTTCTGCTTGACTTGGACAAGTGGGACATGGGGATTTAGGTGAAGACAGACGGCTGCTCCTATAAGTTTACACAGTCAGGGGAGTGAAAAGTCTAAAAAGAAACGGCTTGAAGAATATGACTAAAAATAGATGGAAGAACATTTGAAAGTAGATCCAACTGCACAGAGAAATGGTCGTGCGCCCTGAAGCCTACAGCCATATAAAGATAAGTGTGCTGACTGAGAAATAGGTTAGATAAACATGAGGGTCGTGCGCAGCTGTGAAGCATGTATCCATTGAGTTACTGATGATTTTAGTCTTTGCAGGCTTTGTTGCGGTGTGCACAATGACTCTATTTGTGCCAGGATCTCCACAGGAAATGATATCAATTCCAGGAAAAAGCATGAAAAGGAGGTCATGTATATAACACATGAACACAATCGATTAAGTCAGGGTAACCTTGGCCACGCACTTTCCTATTTGCAGCCAATAAGGCAGTAGTCTACTAGGAAATGATGATGTAGATGCTGCTGTTGTAGTGTTGCAGAAATTTAAAAACAGATACTATGTGATGTATTAACGTGGGTTTGAATCCTCGGGTGGCAAAGCAGGAAAATATAAATTATTAATTAACTCATAAATCAGAGATCTAATGCCATTGCCAGTGGGCATGCAGTGATTCTATTCTTCTTCCATCTGAAGCCAAAACTCCATCGAGAACCTTCACATCTTCATTTCATCTGCAGCAGCTGTCCAGCCTGTTGCTCCCTCTAACCCTTTGTCTTTATCTTTGAATCTCGTCCTCTCCATCTATCTGGGGCTGAGGTGCACGGCACTGATCATTAACAGGGACAATCTGATTCTGATCTTCTTATCATTCAATCTCTGTTCCTTGTGTCTCTCTGCTCTCCCTGGTCACCTTGGCAACCTACATCATTATCATCTCTCTCCTGCGCTTTACCTCCCCTTGCTTACTTTATTCCTGGCATCATCCATATCACTGGCACTGGACCTCTGATAAACAGTTTCCCTATCTGTCTGTCTGTCTGTCTGTCTGTCTGTCTCTGTCTGTCTGTCTGTCTGTCTGTCTGTCTGTCTGTCTCTGCCTCCTCAGGACACTCAGTCCATCAGTGTTTTGCCAGATGACAGCGGCTCTATGTTGATGGACGACACCTCCAGCCAATGGTCAGCGGCGGCTGACACTGAGGAGGAGAGGAGAAGTGCCTTGGAAAAAAGCATGTATGTGTTTTATCAGTGCGAACGTGGCTCACATCATTTATCTCAAAAGATAAAGCACATGACAGCAATGCTTTTTGACACATTCTGTAAATAGATGTTATGACAATTTAACTGAAGACAATTTTAATTTATGCGTTATTTCTACATACTTATTGAATTGCCTGCTTGCCTATAATTTACAACCTCACAGACAGACAAATTTAATCTTATCTCAGGGCCGACTCACAGCTCTCTTCAGAACTTTCAGCAGCATCTCATGGTCTTCATCAGCTGTTACCACATGACTTAAGTTCCATACGTCATGTAAAGACAACTGAGAGCCATTGTCATGGCAAATGAGTAAACTCCATTTGCTGATGAAGACTGTAAGATGCAATTAAAGGCTCCTGAAATAGCTAGTGAGTTAAGATTACTTTGTCAAACTATTATTTCCAAGGTCAAGACTGAAGTCTCTCGCTAAAACTTTACATGTTTGCATGTTCATCTTACCTGCTATATGCTGAAAGACTCCATTGAACTGGATTTAGTTAACTGGAAGTGTACCAGTTTTCCAGGATATACAAAATCACAGTTTTGCATCAGTTCCTTTCTGGAAAATGATTCAGAAACTAGGACTCTGGGTGAAAATAAAGTGCTACTGAGATTTTGCAAAAATAAATTTGATATCATAAGTCTAACACTAATCCTCCCTCATTTGTATCTTTACAGGTATGTGCTGAAGGAGCTTATTGAGACAGAGAAGCACTATGTGGGAGACCTGGGGCTCATAGTGGAGGTAAACCTCCCAGTCTGGCAGCTAAGAACACACTTTCAGCAGTGACAGAGAGGAAGGAGCTTAGTCATCCACCCAGTCTGTCAGGGAAAGCTCTCTAAATCCACATCATCAGAACGTCTCCACTTTTCTTCACACTTTGGTCTGCCTCCACCCCACCTTCTCCAGTCTTAAGAAGATTTAGTGAATTATTAGCTTGAAGAGTATTATGTTGCAAACTGATCTATCTCCCGGGGCCTTAAATAGCTGGAGATATTCTGATTCAGCGCAGAACTCTTGCCATCTTGAAAGTTAACATAAGCTCAATAATAGCTGGTGTGTGATTGCTGCTATGTTATAACAATCTAGCTATATTTACTGGTGTTATTCAGAGCCAGGTGAGGGGCTTTCGTAAGTGTGAACAGACGTCAGCAGCAGCTTTGTCATTGCCTTGCAGGGCTACATGGCCACGATGAGCTCCAAAGGAATCCCGGAGGACATGAAGGGAAAAGACAAGATTGTTTTTGGGAACATTCACCAAATATTTGACTGGCATAAAGAGTAAGTCCCTGATTTTAAAAATATATATATTTCCACTTGAGGAAAATTGTGTGTTCGCTCCAGTTGCATTCAAAATGAAAGACAAATAGTGATTTGCAGTGAATTGTGTTTGTGGAGGACAA
Organism: Seriola aureovittata; assembly: GCF_021018895.1. Classification (NCBI taxonomy): domain Eukaryota; kingdom Metazoa; phylum Chordata; class Actinopteri; order Carangiformes; family Carangidae; genus Seriola; species Seriola aureovittata. The sequence continues at coordinate 5,598,269 of NC_079372.1, read as the reverse complement.
AGGAACAATAGGTCAGGAGACAAATCTGACCTTCCGTTTTGGGGATGATTGTGCTTGTGTACTTGTGTGTGTGTGTGTGTGTGCGTGTGTGTGTGTGTTTTCTCTTCAGCTACTTCCTGGGAGAGCTGGAGAAGTGCTTGGCAGAGCCAGAGAGACTGGCTCAGCTCTTCATTAAACATGTAAGTATAACTACTACAGACTCACACATACACACACACACACACACACACACACACACACACACACACACACACACACACACACACACACACACACGTCAGTGGAAGTGTCTGGCTCTGCTTCCTTGTGCTGTTTGGAGTGAGGGTAAATAGAGCTGAGAAAACATGCAGAGCCCCTGTTTATCCTATACCGTACGTCTCTCCCTCTCCCTCAGCTGCCAGCGTCTCTCCTTCCACTTCCCTGTTACTGATACGTCTCAGTCCAGGCTGTGTTTTTACAAAAGCGCACATGGCAAACACACACATACACACAAATGACACACTGGCCGATTTCCAGTCTGGGCCGGACTGGTCAGGAAACACCAGGGAAAAAACAGCCGAAAAAGACAACATGAATAGGACGAGGAAAAACAACCCCTCCGCTCAGGCCCTTTGATTTGAGGGCTTTTTTCCACCCAAAACGGAGACGTACTTCTTCCTACATATCTTGGCTCAAGGATGAAGCAAAGCAATGCACGCAAGAAAGATTCACTTCTAAGTGTACTGTTCTTAGAATAGAGTAGAGCCTGCGTTGGTGCAGGGTCACAGGGCTTATGGAAGCTCAATTAGATTCATGTATATTGGTTAAGTGGTGGCACATGCAGACTGGTCTGATGTGATGTGTAATTTGACCAACTTGATTGGATGATGAAGTTAAATGTCTGTGTCTCTCTTTTGCTATATTCTCTCTCTCTCTTTTTAAACAATCCAATAAGGCTCAGCCCACTGGATAATCAACTTAAAAAGCCTGTGGGGGAATAAAGAAACTTGTAACTAAATCTAAGCATGGTGTCAAACTGTGAAGACAAGCAGACTGGGAACACGGCCCCGATGAAAAGCAGAAAGCCCCAATCTCCTTTTAACAAGAGCTTTTGTCACAAATGTGCAACATGTGTGCTCGCTCACACACATGCGACATACGAACACATGTAAACACGCAGCTGTGCTCTCATACAGAGGGCTGGTAGACAGATGCACGCACGGCACACACCCTTGTATTTCACGATGCGGCCGTCATCTGCAGTGTTTCATGATGTCCATAATCAGGTGGAGCGGCTCATCGGTCTCTAGGTTACAGAGCCATGCAGCTTGTTGCTAGGTACAGTGTTATATCGGGAGCCTCTAAAAGGCTCTGGTTACACTGAGGGTAACCTGGGTAAATTATACATAACCTGATGCTCATCTACATGTAACTCCATTAGGGCGCTCAGGACTGCCACATCTGCACTCCCAGGCCAATTAGTCACAGAAGAGTAGGCACTAACCAGACAGAGTCAGCTTCAAAGACCCCTCACCATGAGGCAAATCATTATCGCTCTGCTCCCTTTCATCCCAAACAGCAACCGGAGACACTGCACAGTTATTGTTGTAGTTTTTTTGCTCACCTTCAGTAGCATTTTCAATTATTTGTAATGCAACTCAAGATTTCTCACACAGTGACGCTCATGTTGCAGTTGTAAAGTGTTCTTCTCTTCATGGCTAATTTGCATCAAAGGTTCGGCTGAATGATTTTGTAATGAGATGCTTGTTTGGCTTGTAATGCAGGAGAGGCGTCTGCATATGTACGTTGTGTACTGTCAGAACAAGCCCAAGTCGGAACACATTGTGTCAGAGTACATCGAGACGTACTTTGAGGTGAGCACCTCTTAATGTATTCTACTAGCCTGATGAATTGTACACTATGTAGTCTATGTTCAGTCTATACTAGAATCAGATGTGACATCTTCGAATTGATTCCAGAAAATATTCAATTTCCAAAAATGAATATCTGACGTATGAGAACCTGTAGGTGGAAAATGTTTGGGATTTTTATTTAATAGATGACTAAAAAGATAATTAAATTCCAAACATAGTTTTCGATTAATTTTCTGTTGATTAACTTATTAATTCAAGACAATTTAATTTGATACACTGGTCATCCTGTGCTCAGGCATGTAGTTAATAAGACATTTTGTATGCATGAAAGTCTAACAGTTCCTATACTATATATTATACATGGCCATGCAGGTGTGTTTCAGGTTCCATTTATTATTCAGATTGTCATCGGTTCCTTTTAATTGACAGTAAACATAGGCCTAATAGACAAACAGTATAATCCTTGTGATGTATTGTCTTAGAGGAATTACACTGGCGATTGGCTGCCATGTTTTGTGCCGTGACTGTCATGTTGACTGGTGCCGTGTCGTTGTGTCCGTCTCCGATTTCAGGAGTTGCGGCAGCAGCTGGGCCAAAGGCTGCAGCTCAATGACCTGCTCATCAAACCTGTCCAGAGGATCATGAAGTACCAGCTGCTGCTCAAGGTGAAAAGCAGGGCACTGCTGCGCTGTTGATCACACACCAACACCTCACACACGCACGGGTGTTCACTGAGCAACTGTCTGACACATAGCAGGGTCAGTCACAAGGTTGTAACATGCACACAAACACAGGCTGTATCGTCTGTTCAGGTTACTTTCTAGTCAAGAGAGGAAGAGGCAAATTAAATGATGAGACTCCATTCTCCATACCGTGGATTTAAACAATCATACGTGAAAGCCTTTTAAAGATGATCATAAAATGACATCTCTGGTATAAAACTTTGCCCTTTGGCATCCAAATGAAAGGTGGGTTCAACACCCATAAATACTCCTCCAGATGTCCTCACCTCACTCTGAGCAGTAAACCTGGAATGCTCTGGTAACCATGCTGTGTTTATTTGAGCAGGACTTCCTGAAGTATTACACCAAAGCTGGGATGGACACGGAGGAGCTGGAGGTGGGTGTCCTGGTTTAAAGTGATGTTTTGTTTGTGCTCCTAATTGTTTGTATGTGCTGTAGCTCATGCTTTTTATTAGTATTCTTCATAACAACCTCACTGTTGCGTTTCAAACAGAAAGCAGTAGAAGTGATGTGCTTTGTGCCAAAACGTTGCAATGACATGATGAATGTGGGCCGACTACAAGGCTTTGAGGTACGTCTTAGGAATTTTATTTCCTTCAAAGTCTTCCAAACATTTCTCATGCCAACTGTTCATCCCGTGAAACCCGCGCTGCAACCACTTCCTCTGTTTGTTGTGTTTATATTCGCCGTGGCACCAGGGGAAGATCACAGCCCAGGGCAAACTGCTCCAGCAAGACACCTTCACTGTTGCCGAGCATGACAGTGGCTTCCTGTCACGGGCCAAGGAAAGACGGGTCTTCCTGTTTGAGCAGCTGGTCATCTTCAGTGAGCCGATCGATAGGAAGAAAGGTTTCTCACTCCCCGGTTACATCTTCAAGAACAGCATAAAGGTGGGCACCTGCTGAACTCAGATCAGCCACAAAGGATGTTTCAGCATCATAAAATACTAAAAATGAGAAAGCACATTTCACTCCCAGGTTATAAGTTACACAACAGATTCACACCACACTAATTCTTGCTCCAATCAGCACACGTTACATAATACCACAGCAGGGATTTTTTTTTTTTTAGAGGCTGGCATGTGTTAGTGAAGTATTTAACAAGCAACTCAGCAGGATGGACTCCTCACTCCTCAGATGTGATATGTTCCAGGTGAGCTGCCTAGGGGTGGAGCCCAGTGTGGACGGCGATGATGCTCGTTTTGTGATGACATCACGCAATCCTGATGGGAGCGTGGTGCGCTTCCAGCTGCAGGCCTCTTCCCCTGAGATCTGCAGGGCCTGGGTCAATGATGTGGTTCAGATCTTGGAAACCCAGCGTAATTTCCTCAATGGTGAGACCAAGCTGAACTCTCAAGACGACGCCATAACCTGCTTCCAGCTACATTATAGTGTGCTGAAAACCATTAATTGAATCTTTACGTTTACCACTATATAAAGTGTAACTGACAAAGTAAAGGCTGACTCCACGTGATATAATATAAAACATTCAGGATCAGAAGTGGAACTTCCCGTGTTGTCTGTGTCTTTTAGCCCTACAGTCACCTATTGAGTACCAGCGGCGAGAGAGCAAGTCAAATAGCCTGGGCCGCAGCATGAGGCCCCCTCTGTCTGCTGCCAGTGCTCTGCGGCCCCACTCTTCCGCCTCCATTGACCGTCATAAGCTGCCCTCCCTTCATTCTCACAACACGTCCTTGCCCACGCTCTACCTGCCCAGCCAAGGCCAGGGCCAAGGACCCAGCGAGACGTACTCACTGCGGGACGTAGGTTTCTTTAGCTGTCTCTTTCTCTGCCCCTGTACTGCAATTACTTCCCACTCACACACAGCATTTCTGTTTATGACACCCCTGACACACAGCCAGGCCTGCTTATCTTAAGCTTTTTTTTTTTCTGGCAGCAGTACTGGGTATTGCACAAATGAAATAATAAAAATAACTGCTAACAAATGGTATTGTGTGCATGCAGTACAGCATTGAGTGACTTACCTGTTGTTTGCATCTGCAGCCCACTGTGGTCCAGCTGTGCCCTGCTGACTCCCAAACTGTTTCTCCATCACACGTCCAACTGGGCTTCACTGATCAGCCAAACTACCAAGCTGTGTCAAATGGGCTGTACACACCTACACAAAGCGCACAGGTAGTGTAAACGCATGCATTTAGACACAAATTTGTCTTTGTTTGGAGCCCCAACGTTTCAGTTATAATAATTATTAATTATTTTCCACATAGTTGAACATTGTGTTCCTGGGCTCTCTAGCAGTCATTATTCAACAGCAGCATTGGGGAAATTAATGACAAAACAAACCACAGGAAGCTAACCGCTGGGGAAATAATGGGCCATTGTACAACTTCTCACAGTAATTCCAATGTGCTCATTAATGTTAATTAAAAGATGAAAGACTTAAGCCAATGGTAACCATTTATTTAGACACACATAAAGTGAGGGGATTTGTTGAGTCATAAGAAGAGTTATTCCTCCCCCTATTGGATGAAAAGGGAATTGATAACAATCTGGATATTTGGGATACAATGTTTGCTGCACTTGTTTCGGTCAGGTTAATGCAGCAAAAAGTGTTTTACAAGAAATATCATTTTTTTCTAAAATGTCAGGCCTGTCTGTTCTTACCTTGTAACTATCTAGCCAGCCAACGATAGGAGCATCCTGTTGTTGGGCTTTACATTACCATTAGTGTCGCGTCCCTCTGTGATCACAGGGCTTTTATCCTCAGTGGGACCGTGTTGACAGACCAGCAGTTGTTGTTCTCCGCCTCTTTCTCTGTTTACTCAGGCTGGATAGACTTGGTACATGACAAACAGGAAAAAGACTGAGCCAGATGAGGAAGTCAGAGAGAGATGCCTATCAAAGGCACATAATCATTTCCCATACTTGTGCTGGGGTGAATAGGTGGAACTAGAGCCAATGCATTTTCTTAGATGGAGGCTCCAAATGAAAAATTGCTGATATACAATTTTTCTTATAAATGTTTTCGTACGTAGGTTATGAGTTTGGTTTGAGTGCATTACATGGATATAGCTGTGTGACGAATGTTCCCTCTCTCCCCAGCAGAGAGCAGGAGAGGGCTGCAGAAGGGGTCAGGCTGTTGATGGGAGCCAGGGTTCATTGTCGGGTCCCTCTGCCGGACGACGCCCCAGCAACCTGGCTCAGCTAGCTGAGGACGACCTATGAACTCTCACGCCATCTGTCCTCTGGGTCAGGAGGGCAGCAGCTAATGTTACAGCTGTGGGGACAAGAAGACTTGTCTACTGTCTGTTTATGCCAGGCTGGACCCTTACCTGGTTCAACAGTGATTTCTGGAGAATAAAGAAGGAACCCGAAGGAACATATGGAGGAATTATGAGCTGCAACCATAACATGACTTTGCTCCTGTTTTTAGAGAGCCATTTAAAGGGAGGCGACTAGCCTTGGACACCTTCAGTGTACATGAACAGCACCCAGTGGGATGGTACTGGGCTCAGAGCGAAAAAACACTCAGTGTTATGGCAATTTCTGCTTTTTACCTTTTCGAGAGTTTGTATACCATACTCTTCTCTCTTTCAAAGGGCAAGGGGGAGTTGTTTCATGAAGAATTATCCATTCCTAATTGGGGCGGTCACTGGAGTTACGTGTGTGCCTGAATGTTGTGCAATGAAGTATGGATGTGTTTGTGTGCATGAGAGTGTGCAAGGAGTGCCTGTGGCTCTTCTCGTACTCTCTGGTAAATTTTCTTGATAAAGTTTTTTTTTCTCATATGCCCCATTGTGAAGACAACTACAGCTACGTAAATATACTTTGTCATTCCCCTGCTGACGACTGAGTTTGCTGTTTATGTTGACAAGAACGGGAAAAAGGCAGAACACTTGATGTGAACATGCTACAAGGACTCACTCGAATATCATCTGAGAGTGAATAACTTTCTTTCTCGCCACAGTGTTGAGACCCTCTGTGCTCTCTTATTCTGTTTGACTGGCCCTTGTTTGATCTGGACAAAAAAGGCATGAGGGAGCCCCCTGGAGGTTCTCTGTGGGTATGACGTCACTACAGAATACTTTTTGCTCTTTGGGCAACTCCTGAGGAGTTGCTAGATAGGTGCATTCAAAGGGACTGCTGTGCTGACCCAAAGTGTTGCAAGCAACATCTCCTTGGTGATTGACTGGCTTCTTTACACAGATCTTTCTTTCCAGGCCGGAGTGGATTTGGGGACACGTCCTTAAAAATGCATTGGTTTAAACTAATATTGATTGTTTTACTAGTCCACTGTTGTCATGTCAAGGCTGTGCACCATTTCTATAATCTCTGTTAGCTTTTTCCCTCATGGGTTAAATACTGTGCAGTGCATACCAGAAAAGGCAATCATACATTTCCACTCGTAAGATGAAGAATGACCCAGGTATGCCAAGAAACGTTGTTACTGCTCCAGTTGGTAGAAATGAAGGATAACATGTTGCTGGATAAACAGAGCGATGCTGACAAATCTGCATGTACCCTCTTCCTCAGACAACAGTGCCAAAAACAACTGCAGCTCACCACTCAAACGTTTCATACTTCTTACTCCATAGTTCAGTTTGCCACTGCTCTTACAAAACAATCATAGATACCTGTGTTACTATCTGGATTGTAATGCCTGAGTGACAAAAAGAGGAGAGCGGAGTAGGTGAAAGGGGCCATCCTGTCAATATCAGGTCAGTTCTTTTTGTGGCCAGTAGAGGTCCCCACAAGGCTTTGACTTCCAGTTTACAGTAGTTTGATCATACAGCTGCACCAAAGATCAATAGGCCTCATATTTCAGTTCCTACATTGAAGCTGCTTAATAATCTGTCCAAAAAAACAAAAAACAAATCAACAACAATAAATGATTTAAAGTAAACTGAAAGGTGAGACATCAGGTGAGCTGGACCGTCTCACAGAATCTGCATCTTTACTCTGCAGTTAATGTGAACTGGTGAGTTTTCATGGGAATTACTGATCAGGCAGTTATGCATGTCACACAAAGGAATACCACTACAGAGAACCAAAAGCAAGGACGTAAAACCAAGAGAGGGTTGGTTAATGCCATGTTTGACTGAGTAGAAACTGTTGTATCATATCAAATAAAAAGTGTCTTTTTGAAGCCGATTGTCTGAAGCTGACTCCACACAGTCTCTCTTTATTGGCTTGATCAAAATAACCCCGTATACTTTTAAAGTCTAGTCTTTTTTTCCTGTGGATTTTGTACTGTAGTGCTTTGTAACCACTTTTGGAAATATTCATTTGAATGAAAGAAATGTTCATTTCTTATTAGTTAAGCTAATATTGAAATTAAAGTACTGGTTTTGCCGTGGAGGTCCTCAGACTCCATTCTGACAAAGACAAAGGCAAAGTATTTTGCTTGCTTCGGCATCCCCCTTGGACAAAGTTCAAACAGGATTAAAAACAAAGAGAAGAAACCCCTGGATGAGCAGACAGCTGGTTGGCTGGCCTCTGAATAAAGCCCCATTCTGGGCAGTAAAGCAGGGCCGATCGTAACACGGCTGTGATATATGGAGGCTGCGGAAGGAGGGGGGCGAAGGGGGTATTAACTTTCACAAGGGTGCAAAATCAAAGGGAGTTCCTGTCACCACTGAGGGGGTCTCAGCAACAGGGGTCCCATTCACAGGGAATTCCTCTCCAGTGCCCTCTGTTGCATCTGTTGACTCGATCTCCTCCATTGAGAGAAAGAAAACACTCATTAAAAACCACATGACTGTGAACTTGATTGGAGCAGGCGAGACAAACAGCCCCATCAATGGGATGAGTATTTACTTTGAGGTGTGAAAATCTTTGAACAGCCTACCATGTTAGGTCTTCTTTAGGAGCTTCTTCCTTCACACCAGTGCCACAATGAGCAGCCTTTGTACTCTGAATGCAATCGAATCATCATTTAAATAAAATGTTAGATCTTTAGGAGCTCTGGGGCACTCGCAGAAATTCACACATTCATTGGAGGGGCTGGTAAGGAGGTTAAAACCACTGACTCCTGCTGTCAGTCAGATAGTCACAGTCAGTCAATAAAGATGTAAGAAAATAACATCATTCAAAACAGTGGAATTGTTTCAGCAAGGACAGTGTTTATTAAAATTTACATGCGGCCATAACCCCAATAAAATTGTTCATGATATTTATACATTGTTTACAAAGAACTTGAAATGTGTTCAAATGTTTGCTAATCTGGAGCAGCGGTGCTTCACATTGCTGCTTAAGAGCAGACGAGATAAATCAGTAGATCAGAGACTCTCGTGTTTACATTTCAAAAGAGATCCCTACCTTGAAGCAGACAAATTAGGAAAATCTTTTTGGAATAAGAACCTAATTAGCAACGGGCAATTTTCCATTCTGAACCTGTTCAGAGCAGAAATGATCATTTCTATACAGCAACCTTTTAACTGTACTAAGGCATTCATTTATTTTGAATGTGGCGATATGGACAAAATATTAAGGTAAGTCTCGTGGAATTCTGCCACATCCTTCGCAGAGATAAAATATTTACATCGTCAAGCTTGAAAAATGTTTGATTTTCAAATAAGTTGAAAATTTAGACAGATTGTTCAAAGGCATTAAATCAGTGTTGCTCCAGGTGAAATTTGTGTGAAAAGTACAACGAATGCAGCAAAACACTCACAATGTCACTGGAAAAGGTTTCAAGTTTTCTTTTAAAGGTGGCTTGCCTCAAACAGCACACAGTTACTTTTGTTAAAAATGGTCTCTAAATATATTTTTATGGTACTACTTGAAGTCAAAAGTAGGGTTTTGACAACTGAAGATGTTCGGGGAGCTTGATGCTTACCCTCTAGTGCAAACCTATGGCAGCAAGTGTAAGTCACACAGTCTGTTCATTGTTGATTATCATTTTTAAACAATGGACCACAGAGGTTACTCTCTCTTGATATTGGTGAGCAGAGGGTCCGTGCTCTGTGAAGGCTGCCCAGACCGGCTCTTCCTGGTCTGGTGGGTCTTGACGTGTTTGGAGAGGTGGTCACTTCTCATGAACCTCTTGCCGCACTGCTGGCACCCAAAGCGCTTCTCCCCCGTGTGTGTGCGGAGGTGCCGCTGCAGCTCGTCTGAACGGGTGAAGCTTTTACCGCAGAAGAGCCAGTTACAGATGAAGGGCCTTTCCCCGGCATGCCAGCGCAGATGTGCCTTCAGGTGAGAGGTCTTCTTGTACACTTTGCCACACTCCGGGATGTGGCAAATGTGCAGTCTCTTCTTTCCGAACTCTAACCCCCCACCATTCGCCTGGCAGTTGGGGCATTTGCAGCGTCGGCAGCGGCGTGTGGAGCTCAGCAGCCCCTTGGAGGTGCCCTGGAGAAGAGCAGCTATCTGGGGCTGGTGGCCCAAAACAAGCTGTCTGCCCAGGGAGAAGGGATGGTTGGAGGGGGTGGCGTTGGTTTGGGGTAGGCTCCACCATTGCTGCCCTTCCTCCACATGGCCTCCAGGCAGGTGATGCCTGGCTGAGGAGTTCTGGAGGAAGCTGGGGAAGTTTTGTCCCACACTGTTGTGCTGAGGGTAATAGGGGCCGCTGGACTGCGGCTGCGAGGACAAGACTTTAACAGGGGACAGTTCGAAGGAGTAGGATGAGGGAGGTTCAGCTGGAGGGGTGAGAGGCAGCTCATGGTGGTGGTGGTGATGGGGGTGATGATGATGGTGACCCAGGCCAGACTGCATGTGTCCAGGGAACTGCACCTTGGGCACCGTGAAGGTCATCTGGTGTGTGCTGAGGGCTGTGCTGGGCGCCATGTCGTTGCTCCAGAGCTGAAACATTCCCGATGTGGAGCTGACGGTGCCCTCGTAGGGGAACTGGGAACCTTCTGAGCCCATAGCGCCTCCCACCTGCCAGGCCTGGCTACAGGTGGTGGCCAGGAAGGAGAGGGCGTTAGGTGCTCCCTCTGGAGAGGAGCTGGGCGTCCGGTCCTGCGTGGTAATTCAAAAACACACATCAGATTACATGAGCCACCATTAGGACAACTTAGTTTTAAATCTACTTACATTCAAATAAGCATTTTCTTTTATATGAAGCTCTCCTAAAACGTTCAGAAATAGACTCTCCATGTAAACCAAATTAATCAATCATTAACCAGTTTTCAAATATTTAATTTAAACATTTTCCTGGTATTTTTTGCTCTTACTTGACTTCATCTTAATGTATTCAAATTATTTTACCACTACAACAAGTTAAATCATCTCGCACCGATCAGGCATCAAGCCTCTTCATTCATTTCGCACAAGTTGTGGAGACGTTTCACCACCGCAAAAGCAGGAAATATGTAAATCCGCGTGCACTGCCTCAATAAAGACGGTTACACAACAAACCTGTAAGAAGGTGTGCAAAAAGTTGTCAGTCCTTTGTATCGTCAGCGCAGCCATCTGTGCTCGCGCTCCCTCTCAACGCACCTGCAACACAAACTGCGCCGGGAGGCGACGACGCACAAAGTCTCAACTACAGCTCTCAACGCGGAAGAAAAGGATGCTCACATTCGGGTCTTGGATCCCTCCGACACTTAAGCAGAGCAGACTGGGGAAATCCCGCGTCATTCAAATGTCCACTCAGTCCAGTAGTTTCTTTTTTTTTTTTTTTTTAGTATGCTAGCAGTCCAGATCACTTGGTGCTGAAGCAGCCGAGGATGCGCGTCTGAAGTGAGAGGCAGAGAAGTGCGCAATAAATCCTTGCGATCATCTCAAAGGCGTCTGAGCTGCATCTTCTCTTTATAGAGAGAAAAGATCCTCTCAACGGGGTCTCCAGTATGATGCAGGAGAGCCAGTCAATAGAGAGGAGATGAGAGGGCGGGAGGAGGGGTGGGGGGGCTGTTAGGTGAAGGGGTGGGCTACTCATAATTTCACTCAATTTCAACCAAATGCTGACCCCAAGAACTGACTCCTCCTCCAATTGTTCTGAGAAAAAAAAAAGGAAAAGAAAAGAGATTTGAGACAAGATACAGAATCTTCTGCAATTTATACTTTGCAGATGATCTAACTTAACTTCTCTTGTGGACTTTTTTTTATTTTCAAATAAACTGATACAACAACTCTCAACCTCCATGATTAAAAAAACCCCAACATTTCTAGTGTTTCAGCAACTTGCACAAGAACAAAATGCTTAGTCTGTTAAAAGATCTAAGATTAATATAGCCTGCTTAGTCAAAAATATTTTTCTCTCTGGGAGTATTTGCATACCGCTTCAACTCCACGGTGGGAATTCAAGTAAAGATAGTAAATAAATAGATTTTTTTATTTGTGGTAACAATCAGTGATGCTATCTTAAATGAAAAGTTGGGCAAAGTATGATCTCCATTCAGCAAATACAAGACAAACAAGCATCAATATAATATTTTACAGGGAGGAATAAAAGTAGCCTTGAATTTTACTTTTTTGAAATCCTACGTCTTGCATCACTTAATGAAACAAAGAAGGGTGAATGCTGAATCAGAGAGGTCGATGACAGGGCGTAAAGGTGAGTACATTTAGTTCAGTTTTTGTTCATGAAATTCCTGATGAAAACACATACATGCATTTTGGTTTAGTTAAATCAGGCATTTCACCGTAGGAAGCCGTATTCACACGCTTAACTGTGCTCAAGTGAGGTAAACCACGCTCTCTTTAAAACTCATCACCTGCTGGATGAACAAAACCAGAGAAAAACGAATTAACAGAAGGTAGTTTGCTGCTTATTTCAGTTTGTGTTTGATTATTAGTTTTCTCAAGGTGACACGTGACAAACTTTTTTTGTGTCTTAATGCAGCCTCTGTGAAGCCAGGCAGAGTGTTTTCCCTCACAAAGCTAATTGATAAAACTCAATCAAAGCCTCAGAGTTCTCACCAGTAGGTGACATGTCAAATAGGCTGCCCTGTGTGACATTCTCACATTTCAGAGTTCAAGTAGAGGCCACTTCAGATGTGCTCCATTAAATGCAGATTGAGGCTTAATCTCATTCTGTAAATCTGTTCACCATTACAATATTAAGAGTTTAAATCCAGGCTGGGAACCTGTTTCTCATGTAAATTCCTAGTTCCTCGCTTATCTACTTCTCTCTGTTTTACAGACTGTGATCCTTAAATAAACATACCCCCTGGGAGAAACCACCTAAAATTAGAAAGAACTGAACAAAATGTATATTTTCTAAATGAATTTGAACAGAAATGTAAGCTTTATTGTGTTGCATGTAGTACTTCCACGTAGAATTAACAGCTTTTAAATAAATAAATGAAAGAGAGGGAAGATAACCAGTAAACTGTACCACTTGGGTGAGGCCTTTTGAAGTTACTGGTGCCAAAGCTGAGCAGATAGAGTGCAACCAACAATATGTCCTTGACAAGGAGACACATCAGCCTGAAACAAAAGATTTCTCCAGACTCACAATGACGTGCAGAGTTTAGCTGCAGCCTGTTAATAAATCACACTGATTGTGTTTATTTTAGGTGCGTACAAAACAGAGCAACTATGAAAATCTGTTTTATTTAGCAGTAATAATGATACTATTTCTTTATAGAAATATTGACAGGATGTTAGATCAGATTAATATTACATTTAGCTGATGCTAATAAAACATTTTAATGACTTCTAATTGTCCCATTGTTTCCTAATACCTCCTGCTTGAAATTTAAACTTGACTAAATCATTTAGGCAAGAGCCAACATCTGCCGATCGATACAGCTATGATATAAAAAAAAAATGTGTTCATGATTTATGATACAAATTTCCCATTCAAATCTTAACAAACACGATGCAGCTCCAGCAGCTATGAGAAAAAACACGGATTCCAAATTAAAGTGAACATTTGGGATGAAAGAAAACAGTAGTAAAATGGCAAAGAGTGAGGAGGACATGAAAATAGGAGTGTATCTCACAGGCAGAGGTACACTATGTCTCTGGTTTATTACGGAGCAGAAGTTGTTAATTACCCTGATTCTTATTTCCTGTCCCCTCTCCCCCACGCCACCCCACCCCCACTGTACTGCTTCCCAGATGAGTGGCTTTGAAGTGCAAAGTACTCTCTCCTCACTTTGAACTGTGAAAACAATGCTCATGTGGTGGTGCTTACCTTCCCCATGTTACCTCATTTAAATAGACCTGGATACGGCTTCCACAGTTTTCAAGGGAAAACTCATTTCCAGAGAAAGAGGTCCCTGTGTTCATTAAACAGCTGGTGAGATTGCTTGTAATCAGGTCCGCTCCGTCATACATTGCAGGCTGCTCTGACTGGGGTGGCTACCAGCAACTTCAACTTCAAAACTGACACAGACCCAACAGGACGATACAGACGTTCTTATGCGCCTATTTCTGAACAGCAAAAGACAGAAAATAAATCCAAGATAAAAGAACAACAGATTTTAAAACACTACAGTGATAGTTTAATGTTCTGAATTCTGCCAATCCAGGACGAATTTTTAGTTCTTTTGCCAACAAATGGTGTTGTTTTTGTTGCAGGCATCATCTTACTCTTAAGCTCAGAACATAGAATATGCAAGTGGCTACTCAAGCTGGTTTTATCATGCCTGGGGGGCAGTTTAAAAGCCTCAGATCACTAAATTGTCCCAGCTGTCTTGACCATCTGCACTCGAAAAGGGCAGCCACGGAGGAGAGCAGCCTTTGTACTGGTGGCCATGTCAAAAAGCCAATTTTACAGCACTGTGCTGACTCAATAGCCCTCATGTGACAAATGTGGCCTAATGGATGAGACAGACAGCATGTAAAAGCCTGCTGCTAACTATAGTGCCTCACTCTTTAACCATTCAGCAATCTAAGACAGGACAAGATGGGACGTAATTACCATGACACTCGGTTTCATTGGGATGAGGAGCAACACCAACAGCTGGACTTTACAGTGTAACAATTTGATACCTCATTCAGGAGTCTCTTTCCTGTTTCCTATTGAGGAGTGTTTGAGAGGGAATCACTGAACAGAGGCTGATGTTTGAATTACTCAGGCACACTTAAGGTTCAACTCTGTAGACTGGAGAATTTGCTCATTTCGCATCAATCATGACGCCGTGCTGCGGTTTCCTGCTTCAGTGACGACATATTATTTCATCAGTTGTGTATGTTCATCTCTTCAGATGCACATCGTCCTGCACCAGTCGTCGCTGTAGACTGGTCCTCTCTGTGTTATTTCTGTTCTCAATATCTTCCTTAATATGACATCATTTTCAAAATGTCTATTTGTTTCCAAGAAGATAATGGAAAAAAAAAACAAACAGATAAAACAACAGTTTTTCTTCTTCTGCGTCTAATCACAAATGTGAATAAATTCTGGAGGAATACCTCACCCTATTCAATTTTTCATTCAATTATAATTTTTTTGGTGCAGAAGAATAATTTTATTTCCAAAAAAGATTTTAAACTTATCCAAATTAATAATTAATAATTTTATTTTCCCTTATAAGCATTGTAGCTTTCATTGCGTAAAGGAATTTCATCTAAGGTTTTATCACTCAAGCGTCTTCATTTAGTTTGCAAATGAAATAAAATGGTAGATCCTAACATGCCGAATCCAATCACACATAAATTGAATCACAAAACACAGAATTGAATATTTTTGCATCGCTACTCGACTGCCTTGCTATCGCAGCAGGATTCTGTGGTGATTCCCACCCCTGTGCTACAGTTTACATTGCTAGGTATGTAAGAAGCAGAAAACTATAATAATTCCCTCATCTCTTGTCCATTAGCATGTACGAAAACCCCAAAATCTCCAGTCTTGGGCAGACACAGGCAGACAGCACGCATCTCCACTTGTCAAAGAAAACTTTTATCAATACCAAGAGCACTTGAAGTTTGTTTGCATTTTGTTTTCCAGCACTCTTAACAACTTCAGAAGTCAGATCACAGGAGTATCTGATCAAAGCGCTTCGTGGTTAGTTCTGGAAACACAGGAGTGCTACACCACGCTTTGATACTCCACATCAATATTTCAATTCAACAATCACTTGACATGCACCCATACTCCCAGAGACGAAAGACGAAAGGGGATAGAGAGAGAGATCCAGGGAAGATGGAGGGGGTTTGGGAAGTACATATAAAAGGAATAGACTGAAGGAATCAGTGCCTTCTTCACCTTTGTGGTGATGTTATATAAAATGAACTGAATTGCCCTTTACTCTACTAATATAATCTACTAGAACACTGTATGGCGGCCCAAGATAAGTCAATAGGGTTTTATCATGCGACAGATTTTGGTCAGCAAACAACTTCGTGTAACAAAATGAAAATGAAAACCACAAATCAAACAACAACTTTTTGTTCAGTAGACTCAAGATCCACACTAACTTCACTTATATATCAGCACTGAAGCTAAAACACTTGTCACAGACTGAAAATCTGAGGCGAGGATGTGTTTCATGTTTTATCAAAGGAAAGTAGTACAGGAACTCTGCAGTGATAAAGATGAATACAGTCCATCTGCCAAATGTCACTTTCATGGTACTTCATAATCATTTCATCATCTCGACAGGATATGACATGCTTTGAAGGTTTCGGCCTATAAAATATGGCGTTTGATCTGAAAAGAGACTTGTGGCAAAGTTGCATGAAAAGACGTGTAGTCAATCAAGAGATAATAAGTGACACTTCAACTAAAGTCTGAAGTGTGGTTCACAGAACACTGTAAAGGAGAAATAAATGGAGTCATTTACAGTTTACAGCTATTTAGATGAATAGTTTAGAATTTGGAGAAATAAGATTTTCCTTCGTGCAGACGGTTAGATGAGACGATGGATACCACTCTCATGTCTCTTGGCTCAGTAATAAAGCTGGACGTAGCATTTCGTAGCATAGCTTAGCATAAAGACTGTAAACGGAAAATTAAAATTAAACAAGACATACAACATGTTAATCAATGATCTTTAGATGTGTGGGTCAGTGGATTTGGTCAGGGCCAGGTTAACTGCCCCCCCCCCCCTTAACAGTCTGTATGCTAAGCTAAGCTAACTGGCTGCTAGCTGTAGCTTCATATTAAGCGTATAGTCATGAGAGTGGCATCAATCTTCTTATCTCACTCTCATTAAGAAAGAGAATCAGTGTATTCTTATTCCTTTAACCATAAAAACAGCTCTTCTGGGCTCATTGTTTTAACGTGTATTCCTATAATCATACATATATACATCTGTAGTGTATACTATCAATCAGACCACAATAGCCTACATTTTTCAGCAGCAATGTATTCTTCATGTAGATAGTGTATGCATGTATATAAATATATTTATAGCTTCCTGTAGAATAATATGTTTGTGTTTGTCTGCTTTGTTGTCACACGTCTGTATTTGCATCCGCTGAAAACCAGAGTCAAAATCCTTATAACTGTCAACATACTGGGCTGATAAAATTGATTGTGACTGCTGCTTGATAAGATACACTGACAGTGTGTCTGTCAATTGTCTGACATCCTCTGTTAATTTCCTGTTGGTGCTTGAAGTATCCACTGTTGCACCCTTTCTGAGCATTATGTTAATTCATTTCCCCACTACAACATTTAAAATTAATGATAACTAATTTACCAGGAAAAAAAAAAAAGAATTGTTTATTCATAGGGTTGGCTGTGTAAATTCCCTAAAAAGATGAATTCCCTGCAATTGCCTGTCTGTACAATGCCACATAAAATGAATAATAAAAAAGCAAATGCAGAGACAAAAGATAAAAAGAAACAATGGGATTATCAATCATAAAGCGTCTCCAAACGCATTTAAACAAAGATGAACAATGGTAAATAATTAGCCGTAACACTTGACGATATCATTTACAGCCATCAAGTTAATGTGGGTATTGCATGCAGGGACCGCTGCCAGTTGATCTTATAGCTGTGTTCAGTGGCTGTGGCAGATGTGAGCACCTGTCACCTGATACTGGCGTCTGATCTAAACTACTGTACTCATAGGGGACTCACTCCAGAAGGATATATAAAAAAAAAACTGAACAACTTTTATGCATCACCGCCATGTTTAACCCTATTTAACCTCACATTAGAAAATGATTGTTGCAACAATAACGTTTAGCACGGTAATTTTCTTTTGCTGAAGGCCTGTATATCACATTAAAACAGGAAGTCAGACCTAAAATGTAATTGAGCCCGTTTCATAAATATTACCCAAGAAGCCCAAACGCACCATCTAGGAAGAGGGACTCGGATCTCGTGGCAAAGGCTCAAGCTGATATCAGAAATGCAAAGCAGGAGCAGAGATACAAGGGCTACATGTGCAGAGGAGTGCCGCACAGCCAGAGCAGTAGATTTATTTGTAAATGTACGCCTGTGATGCCACTATCTGTTAAGCCCCTCAGTCAGCTCAGCCTGCGTAATGTGAGGGGAAGTGTCACCCTGTCACCACCATGCCAGGGATCAGCCTGCTGTTTGTGTGTACTGCGAACCAAGCCAAGCTTTGAGGAGGAGGGGAGAAAATGACACAGAGGCTCTTTCATCTAATCCTTGTGGTGTAATTTGCACCTCAGTAAGTTTAATTGATGACTACTGATCAAATGCTTGCCTTTGAAAATAAAATCTTTGGGATTGTTTTTTTCCCCTTCAAACCTGCAAAAAGAATTCTTAATGTACCTGATGAGAGGTTTCTAACTGATGGATCAGTTTGTGAGAGTTTGAACCTTGGTACAGTATGAACAAATAAAAAAAAACTCCTGCCAATATTTTGTGTGCATTTCCTTTTATTCACCATATTAACTTTAGAACTATACAAACTTCATTAAGCAAACTTGGAGGGACTTTTCTTCCTCTCAACGGCAGAGCAGCGGCAGCAGGAGCATATGCACCTGGGTTCTGTGTGCGTGTACTACTTCCTCCAGAGATCCCACCTGAGCATCACTGTCATTCAGACAAATGGATAGTGACAGGCCAAGCTTATCAGTGTCAACGTCAGGCTGCTCTGCGAGACTTTGATTCCGCACTTTTCCCACAGCTGAACAGAAGGTTGTGCTTTGCAAAACAAACCAACAAACAGGGAACCTGAAGAGTGTGATGAAAGAGTAAACAACATGGCCCGGTAACATGCCCCACAACCATGACACTTCCTAAGTAGGTTACCATGGTGGGTAACCCAATTTAACACGTGCGTCTGATTGTACTCAGAACATGCTGAGAACTTCAGGAAGTTCACAGCGTCCCGGCGTCGCGAGGCTGATGGAGATTGATCCGTCTCAGGACCTTGGCCTTGAAAGCTCAAATGGGCCCACCGCTAATGCCCTTGCATGTGTACATAGCAGTTCATTATCAAGAAAAATTATAGGGAGTCAATCTATTGATGTTGCTTAACTAATTGTAAAGCAGGGGATTCAAAAGCAGATGTTGCATTTCAAAGCAGTTGTGAGCAAGGAGACAGGTTATGATTTATGCTAAAATGTGTGGCTTCAAAGCGTCGAACGCGGCTTCTAAACAAATTGAACAAGTCAAGCGCTATTCACCCAGGACCAGGAGGGAGCCCAGCGCTTGTAGATCAGAGGCGCACGGCTGCCGCTTGTAATATCACTCAGTGGAGGAGGGGTCCCACTGGGGGGAAGCAGCACAGAGAGGCTAACACTGAGCAGTGCTCACACAGAAAGGAATTTATGTACGAATGCAGCTGCAACACCTGTGCGGAAAATACACCCCCCCCCCCCCCCCCCCCCTCCGCTCCCCTCCTGGAGCATCATCCACACAGGGGGAGTGGAGAGGGGTGGGCAGCACCTAGAGACTTGACATCCTTTCTGTGGATGGCACTATTATTTGGGAGGAGATGGAAGAGATGGTAGAAGATACTGGGCCTATGTCAACATACTGATGCAATTTTAGTAAACAAGGATGCTTGTTGGGAAGATTGGAGGAATGGGGGAGGCTTTAATATGTGTTTATCACTGTCTTCTGAAGGAGGCAGGCTATGTGAAATGTCTTTGGGAAAAAAGATTATAACTGACTGGATTAATCTCAGATCTTTCAATAACATCATAGGCCAAACTTGCAGATGTAAAGAAATAGAAGTGAGGGAATTTAAGAAGTCATGATGATGATGATGGGTTGTATTAAACATTTTTATATTTGATAAATGTGAGTTTTTTTTTATTTGTTTGAAATATACATTACATACAGGATGTGATAAATTTCCTAATGATACACAGTGTATGAATAATAGTAAAATGCTTAAAAGATTGGTGTATTATCCTGAATTTTATATTTCAGAAGTGTTCCTCCTTGTTGACATTACCATACATGTAAAAAGACAGACTGCATGGACTTCTCTCATTTTTCCGTCTGTTTTCTTCTATTTGATGCAGCCTAAATTGGGACGGGAGAAACGAATTGCTAAATTTTTAATTAACTTCATAACATCTGCACTTGTGCTTTGAGAGAGCAGCGAGATTTCCTTTTAACCTATTCCAGCACATTTGCACACCAAGGTAAATCTTGATGCTGGCACTCTTACAGAAAGGAGGAAAAAAAAAATCAAAAATGGAAATGAACTCTCACTTGTGTGTGCAGATCAAAGAGGCAGAATTATTCAACTTTTTGCCATTGCTTGATCTTCAAAAAAGAAGAGAGAAAAAGTAGGGGAGATCTAGATGGATGAATCAGTCTGAGTTAGAATGTTCTTCAGTTGTTTTATGAGCTTTCTTTTTCTTATCTGGTGTATTTACTTGTACATCATGATTTTAACGTCTCTGTTCTGGGCTGTGCTGGTAAAACAGACATATGCTCAAGTGTTGCTTAGTCCATACTCCAAAGCATACTTTAAAATAAAAAAGAAAAGTTGGAATCCCACCTCTCTTTCAATTAATGTGACTAAGTCTTTTAAATTCTCCTGCCACTGGTATTTTTCTGAAAAGGGTTGACTCATTAAGAGAGAATGAATGAAAATAAAATATTGCTGTTAGTTTTAATAACTGAAACACACTATTGTATCAAATCTAAACGCAACGAATGCAGATGCTCCGGACTCTGTTCATGCTGTGCAGTTCTATACAGCAGTCACTTAATACCTACATCTTGTACACTCATGCAGCTCATAATCCCTGCTGACAAATATCCAAATACTGTGCTGCTGTTAATGCTGAAATATCTGAATTACCCTGCGTGAGTCTCCCACACTATTACCATTCCAGTAATAATGCTAACTCAAAATGTGACCTTACAATAAATGCTTTTGTTTTTTTTGTTTGTTTGCACAATGTCTCCTCTCTGCTGTGAAATAAAATTCTTCACTGTGCACGTGTGTAAATTAGAAGGGCAGTTGAATTGCGTTTGATTTAATCAGTTGCATCAATAGATTTGGAGGGAATCAGTCCACTCTCCCCAACATTATTTTCCCCAACAGTGTTATAACTATACTTCTTTTACCAGGCGCTGTGAAGTACCATACAGTTTATTACCATCCCACTAGAGAGGGCTGTTGGGGAGGCTGACAGGACACTCACTTTACAGAAGACAAATATTTACAGGTTCATATACACATTTGAAGGAAAGAGGGATCTGATTTATCATTTGCTTTAAGTCGGCTTACACCTGACTCCTCTGTTGTTTTGATACCTTCGCCTCTACTGTCACAGTCTTTCCTGTCAGGTCAGAAGCCTATGAAATCGGAGCAGTCAGTGAGCCCAGCCCCTCGCCCCCACCACCACCCCACCCCCGGTCGCAGGCACCTGCACGGGCAGTCCTGACTGATGTTGGTGATATCACAGCACACCCAAAGCTCCTTTAACAAATCTCCCTTTGATACAGCACACACAATGATGTCTCTATAGGAAAGCCCCTGACCGCTCTGTGTGTGTCTCGGTAAGAGAAAGAAAATGGCACGGGGGGGGGGGGGGGGGGCACAGTTAAATGAAACTAATCTAGTTCTGGATAGAAGAAAAAAACTTTGCTGCATTTGTTTTACCGTCGCTCTCCACAAGAGGACACTGCTCCCATGTTGTATCTACTCCATGCTGTTACAGTACATCAGCATTTCTCATGTTGTGTGTTATTGTAAAATTTGTGATCTTTATTTAGTATACATAATAATTCTGCAGATTCATTTCTTTTATGTAAAGACCCTTTATATTCTCCAAATAACAAATCATGGAACTGTATAATATTAAATGTCTTGACACACACGTTTAACAAAAGCTGAATTCAAAATGTTAATGATAAAAAACAAATCAGAGATTTCAGAGAAATGATAAAAGAGGCAGCTCTAGTGTTTCTAGTGTCTACATTTACTGTAACTCCCTGCAGTTTGCTTACGGAGGATGGCAAACCGACCTTACTGAACTAAAGACAATGTTGGAGATAGTGCCTGGCAACAAATCAGTGAGTAAAGTATCATTATATGACTACTTTTCAAAACAAAAGTTACCAAGTGATTCACAATAAAAGCATTAAATATCAAACAACCAGTAACAAACACAAGAACAGCAAAAGAGAATTTATAAAACAGAATTAACATCAGCAACAAGCAAAAACATCTAAAGCGAGGGAATATATGTGAGTCCTGAAGAGCTCAAAAGACAAACCAACAAACGAACAATTGTAAAGTCTATTTCAAAAACCTCTGCACAAAGACTTTAAAAGTTTTTCCTCTTCCACATTTTTTTTTCAGTTCCTGTTAGTGAGCTTGAATCTGGCCGGTCTGAACAAGCTTGACAGGCTGGCGTCGTATTGAACTGTCCTGCCACTCTATGCAGAAGGACTTTGAGCTCATTTTCCCATGCAAACATTTACAAAGTCTGCTTTGTTAAACTGAATCTGCACTTCTGTCTACATGAATATCTTTGCATTTAAACAATTTTAACCTCATTTTAAACATTCAACTTCCAGATGTTTAAGTTTTTCCTTCATTTGATGTGTTATGTTTTTTCTTCCTGTCCTGATTTTCCTCGCACGTTGTATGTCTGGTTGTATGTACTGTATTTGTTACATCTCCTGTTTGTGCTGTGTAATGAATTTAACTTGACTTCCACGCAGCTGGCTGCAGAAAAAAAGGCTCTACTTATTAAAGTCTGTTGATTTGTAATTAAATTCTAAGAGTATCAAAACTTATCACTGTCACTGATGTGTCACTATTGTACTTCTGCGTCCATCAGTCACTCACTTAGACAGGTCATCAGTCTACAGGCCGTGCCATTAAAACATACTTAATACTTTGACATGCACAAATCACTAATAACTATTCAACAGGCCTGTTTGGTCTAGTTGGCTACAGTTTCCATCTAAATGTCTCGTAAATACGCTGAGCTTTTATGCATCAATCAGTGTTTTCAGAACTCCTTTCTTGAGCTATTGACATGTTGAACAAAAAAGAAGTAGAAAAAAAAAAAAATCAGGAGAGCCTCATCACAACCAGTGAGGTGGGGGGAGCCCCCAGGCTCTTGGCTTTGTCTGCCTGTTGAGTGGGGCCATCAGATAACAGCCAGGACAATGGCGCTCCATTCTGAGGGCTCTCTTAAATGAGCAGGAAGCAGCGGTGAGCGCCTAGCGGAGGCTTCTGGTGGACTCCCTGGGGTCCGCTCAGCCCTGACGGAGCACGCCACTGCTGAATGGCTGGAGAGCATGAGAGGAAATGAGAAGCTGGTGGCCACCCAGCCGGAGCCACGGGTGGCCTTTGATGCTGAATAAGTTCGGATGGGAGCAAGGGAAAGGTGATGGAGAGGCAAGAGGAGGAGAGAGGAGAGGAGAAAAAACGGAAAGGAAAGGTGGTGGCAATGGGTAAAAGAAAGAGAGAAATGATGAAAGGAGAGGAGAGGAAAAATGTATATGTATGTATGTATGACCTGTGCCATTTTTTTTCATTGTATCATGCATGTGACACTCACCTGGCTTTATATTTTGATAATTTCTCAGCTAAGATACGTAATAATCTCAAACAATGCATCCATCTTTTTTTCTGGTCAGCACACAAACAGAAGATTTCTGCTACTTTGGCATCAGTTCGAATTTTCTGCATGTGACACTGATTTGAGAAAAGAGGAGATGCAATAAAAAAGCAAACTGCTGCCTAGAAATTCATCCACATTAACTTCATCCAATGTTTTTTTTTCTTTTGTACAGTTTTTCTCTCTCGCACAATATGCAGTAATACAAAAGCCCTCTTTCTGGTTTGTCCTTTGTTCTCTGGCTTCAAATGTGTGTGCATGAGTGATGGCATGGTGTGGCAGGAAGGTGACCACCAGTACAGCCCTGGGTCCACGTCTCCCCACCCTCCACCCTGCTGCTTTCAGCCTGGTACGTGCTGTGTAGGGTGTCTGGTGATGCAGCAGCCCTGTGAACCACTTCATAGAGCTCTGACGTCAGGAGAATCCAGTGTTGGAATATTACTGAATGGTGACAGAGTCCTGTCCTGGACTGTGATTATTTATACTGTTTTATGCACTGGATGAAGATTAAAAGATTACAACAGCAAATCATATTTTAATTACATTACTATTTATTAGAAAATAATGTTTTGGTTCTTTTTAAACCCTTTTGTGATAAACTGTAGTGTAAAAAGATGTTTTAATCCTTAGTCTTAGTCTTGATTAAATGAAAGGTTTCTGAAGTTTTTGAAAGAAATACCCCCCAGTCATAATCAGTTTGTACCGTACGCACGTCTGCAAGGTGCATGGGAGAGGTAAGATGCTTTTAAACAGCAGTCAGCTTGTGTCAATCAAAGTGTGTCGTCAATAGAGGAGCTCAAAATTAAAGGGTCACTTCACCCACATTCTGTACAGCTCTTAGTTACTGCACATGTACCTGTACATCTCTCTGGTCGTGCACAACAAGTATGATACTTGTACAGTTAGATGGATCCGTAATATCATTCCAACATGGGATGCTTAGATTACTTTAGAAAAGCGTACTTGGAAAAGCCACAGAGTTTAGATTGATGCTTTATTGTGTGTATTTTCACTTGTGAGAGAGAAAAGGTTCTGAGGCTAACGACTAACTGATGTATTTTCCAGATATAAAGCTGTCTTGTGAGTTTTAGGACCAGCTCCCGTGCAGTGGCTTAATACTGCACAGTGGACGTGCCAGTGAACTGAACTGGGCTTTTTCTATGTAACCTCACAAAATACTGTAATGTAGTTAGCTAACATTGATGCTCCTTCGCCTCTGAGTTAACACTATATGTTAAGTAGTAAGCCTGTTAGCCAAATATGCTAATGTTGGGGCTTATACCTTTGAACATATAAACAGACTGTTTAATTATGCCCTCACATTTTTGCTGTTGGGTTTTTGATTTAGAAAGGTGATAAAAAAAAAAGACATTTGACTCCAAACTTTGCTAAGCTGTGATTGGACAGTTACTGTTTGAGGGAGGTGATCAGCAGATGCTCAATTACAAAAACTGTGAACGTTTTTCATTGGAACTACTTTCTCTATAGGTCTTGTAAAAACTGTGAAGTCAGTAACAGGGAGGTCTGTGGATTATTTAGAGTAACCAGGACACTTTCTGGAAAGAGATGTGACTTAAAAATTTTAAATAATATTTTTAATGCTTTGAGCACCATAAATGAAATTCCACACTCCCATTGTGTTGGGGTAAAAGCAGAATATCTTATCTTATCTCTAGCCTGCCATTAGAGGTAAAACACAGGGGGGGGGGCATATATTAAATAGTAAAAGCTGTTGAGTCAACATTTTGGGCCATGAGCACAACACACCTGGCCTGAACTCTGTATGAGGTAAGCCTGGCTGCACTGGTGATTCTCAAGGACCCACTCCATCAGAGTCTCACGCACAAGACAAAATGCTAGAGTCACTATGGCAAATTAGACAACCCCCCCGCTGTGGCTGATTTCACAGTCTTTATTTTCCATCATCATCAAGAAACAGGTAGAAACTGTACAAGTACTAGAGATGTGCTGAACATTTTAAGATGGAGCCTGTTCTCTTTTCTAGCCCGCTATTTTATGCGCATGGCATCTGGGACTAATTATTCTTTTCTCTAGCGAACATAAACCAGTTATGAGAAATAATTTACAGCAGGGTGTTGCCTGAATGCTCCCAATGACAACACAAACGTTCCTTCGTTGTGTTGAATGCTATAAGTGCTCTACAGCTGAAAGTGAATCTAGAGTTGGCACAAGTGTTGAGGTGAAGCAGACAATGCAGCAGTGGCTCTTACAATGTGGTTCAAGGCTGTGTCGCCGTTGTGTACTTGAGCTGCACAATGCTTTGGCATGGGCTAGGAAGTGACACATCCCATAACCAGACTCTCCAGTCAACCCATGGCCTCTGTGGGTCAAAACAGCTCCCCTGCATGGTTTAGTAAATCTAGCTGCTATTCTGAAAGTGGTACAAATTCAACAACAAAACTGAACAACAAAACTGCTGATGGCAGATTTTAAGGAGATTGTGAGGCAGCAAGAGTAACTTGGA
Source organism: Seriola aureovittata (assembly GCF_021018895.1). NCBI lineage: Eukaryota > Metazoa > Chordata > Actinopteri > Carangiformes > Carangidae > Seriola > Seriola aureovittata. Next base: position 5,572,363 of record NC_079372.1, on the reverse strand, counting down.
CTGTCAGACAGAAATACCCCGGATCAGACTAAACTAAAGTGAATGGGCGGCAGATGGAGGAAGGTCAGATGGGAATCCAGGTCTCACCTTTTGTTCTCTTCAGAAGACCGACAGGCTGCTTAGGCATGGCATTGACCTTTTTTATTGTCTGTTTTGGTGTGGTTGGGCTTCAACATGGAAGAGCAGAAGAGATCACGCTCTTTAAAGTGCACTTCCTTCACCAGCAGCAGACCAAACAATTCCTGTACATGTGTTTAAACAGAGGGGAACGGCAGTATGATCATGTGCTGATCCAAGATTAAAACGGATTGGAATCTTAAAAATCATCATCTTTGTTGTTACCTTAATGAGAACACAAAACTTAATTGTGGAGGATGCTTTGTGAGCACATGCTGATCCACAGTTCCTCGGGGAGCCTGAAAGTAGGCGGGTGCTGCCTTACCCGCCCAGGAGATGCATGACCCAGATGTCTGATGAATGGACATGACCAGCGTAGGTGTGGTGGAGGTCAGGAGGCGTTCATCAAGAATGAACAGGAAATCAGCAACTCACTCCGAAACGTACTGGACTCACACGAGTAACGTTTTAACAGGGAAGGTATGAAAGAAAAACTGAAATCCTTGATGCTTCACAACCATGCCTGGCCTCAGCTGTGTGAGAATTAGGGATATTAACACGGGAGGGAAATTCGCCACAGATCTTTGACAATAAGTAATTAGATTATAGTGTGTTGCCCTATAAATCAAGATATGGCTAATTACAGGTACAGCCAAGAACAGAAGAATTAGCATAGGAGTAAAAAAAGTCTTCAGTTAAAGAATGCAAGATTTGTTTGATTATTGTATTGCCTAAATAATAGAGCTTGACAAGCAACTATAAAATATGCACTTTTCGCCACACATCAAAGGGGCTGTTAGACAAATTCCTGGGTTGTGCTCAGCTCTTAACCCCTGCAGAAAACTTTGTATAGCGTGAGTGACAAATCACAACAAATTCGTGAACCGACAGGAAGAATTCTTCTGAGAGGCATGATTCTTGAGGTCAAACAATGTAAATACCTGGACAGGCACTAATGGATGGAGAGGAGCAGAAAACGGAAAGGGATGGGAGAGGTAAGGAGACAGGGATACAAGGAGAGGCTTGGCTGCCAGCAGTCAGCCTCATAGACAAGGTCATTTCCAAAGTAACATGCCATGGGGGGTCGGGACAAGCAGCCCATAAAGCAGATAAAGAACAATAGCAGGAACTATAGGCCACAAAATGACTGGAGCCTCTCCCTGGCTGAGAATAATAGAAAGACCCTGTAAGATCAGGACACACACTCAGCATGAAGGAGACAGGGTGGATGAGATATTTTTATAATTTGATTAATGCTAATGCAACAAGCAAAGTGGGATCATGAGGTTATGCTGCCAAACATAACTACAGTTGCCATCAAAGTGTATGTTTTTACAAACCTCTCGACACTGCATAAGTGTTTTCTTCAGAAACATCAACACTGTAAATGGAAACACACACAACAGAGTGACAGAAAATGATTAATTTTTCGTCTAATTTTACACATTCAAACACTGGAAGTGATCTTACACAATGTGACTTCACATTTAAAATATGCATGTATTGTCACACGAAAATGGTCATATCACTTGACACATTTTTAGTGCCCGCAAAAAGGTGCCGGTACCCTGTTTGCCTTGGTGCCGTTAAGCTAATTGAACGCACACTGGATTGTATAAATGGCCTGTTGTGCCACTCAGGTATTCACATTTTCATTGTTTGAATACATAAAGAGCTTGTCTGTGTTTTGATGGAGCAGAAGAGTTTTCGTCTAGTTTGGGGTTAACACTCCATATCCTTTTCCATTCAACACATTGTTCCTTTTACCACTGATTAATATCTTGTTTAAACAGCCCGCAGACACACCAGGCCGTCGGCATGTTCATAAATCCTCTGGAGCTGATCAACACAATGGCCCACATTCCTGGCATTTAAAGGAAGTTCCTTATATCACTGCATCTCCTCTCCACCAGAGACACAGAAATTCTAGGAATATGACACTGGAACAAAAACAACTCTCTACATGCATGTCTGTTTATTTCATTTAGTTGAAAACATTAGTGAGGCAAGAACACATCACAGTTTGGAGGGTGTCCATCCGGCGTTTTACCTTTGTAAGGCGTCGCTGGACCTCGCACCTACACCTTGTTCGACTCCAGTTACATGTTCTGCAATGTTTTCTCTAGCGTCGAATAACAACAGCACAGACAAAATTTGGGTCTATATTAGCCATTGTTTTCCTTTGTTAAATTTAGAATCAACAATCATTAGTCATTAGAAAGAAATGGAGACATTTATCAGGGTTAAATCATTTGACCTGTCTCCTACATTGTCGCTGTATGTGGGATTACCAAAACCCCCTCCGCTAATTATGGCTTCATCTGGGCTGATGAGGTGTCATGCTGTATAAAAATCAAAATGATTTAATATCCGTAATATATTAACAATAAATCAAATGACTATATATGTAGTTGCGGTGATGAACTAACAGTTATCATCCAGCTCTACAGAGCGTTTAAGCCCCTTTTAGCTTGTTGTTTTGGTTTGATACCAGCACATTTTCAGACTCAATCTAATTTCCAGCAGAGGCCTCTTCATTTTCACATTTTCCTCTGAAGTTGGTGAGAGACCAAACAGAGCTAAATGTAGAGTGAATATTGAATTTACTTTTATCAGGTGGCAATCAGAAAAAAGGTCTCGTAATGAATGTTAGCGTTGCCACATGTCTGCTGGGTGCGTAAATAATGACATAACAGTTACATAAGAGCTATCACAGCTTTTTAAGGTGAACCGTACCAGCTTGTCATGGAGTCTTTTTTTTACCGACACACGCACACGTCCTCAATGTCAAACGCATGTGTGGACCTGCACATCAAGCAAGTCCATTTAACTCATCTCTCTCTGGACGTGGAGTCGAAAAGCAAGTGTCAACGTACAAGTACAAAAGAAAACCACTTGAATGTATCCGATCACGTTCGCCTACGTGCAACCTGGAGAGTGTACAGTGCTAGCTTAATTAAACATAAAGGTTGAAAAAGTATTATGTTACAGCATTTATAGTATATTGTCGCCGTTCTCATCTGTGTGATGAACAGCGTACTCTGTAAACCACACTGTCTGCTCGTGTTCTTGTTAGCTGGCTGGATGGTCGATGACATTTTCACAAGGTAAAACAACTTCACAAATGCAATACCAGACGCGATACCACGTTTGCTTTGATGCGTGGTAAGGTACATTTTGAGTTTCCTGCTCTGCCCTTTCAGTCAAAGTCTGGGCCCATTCAAACCAGAATCCTTGGGTGTTGTCCTGCGCAACAATAGAAAATGGTGGCACTGCCTGCACTGCCTCACGTAGCCTAATGGGATGGGAGACGTCATTCATGAGATGGGAGAGGTTCATTCACCCAAATCTGGGCTTGAACCAGAGATATATTTTCCATTTCCTATGTTTCATATTTGCCAGAGTCAGATTGAACCTCTCTTGAGATTGTGATTTCCTCCTGCCTCATGCTTACTCATACTTTCAAGAAAACCCTCTATATTTTGATCATATCTGATGGTTAGATTTCCTGAGCTGCAATTTACAAATCGATATGCTATTGGCAATAGACATATTGATCCTGTTGTATCTGTTTTAATCTTGTATTTATCCAAAGCTCCCTTGTATTCACTCCTGCCTGACAAAGAACAACATCTCACTCATCGCACACCATCTCTGATCAGAGTCAAGGTGTGGTTTGATCCATGAACCAGGCTGCCATGTGTGATTGAGTTTCACAGGGGGTCTCATGGGTACCAGGCTCTCTTTCTCATAGCTACACAGTTTAAACTCCCACCCATTACAGACATCCATCCTTCTCGGAAATGAACCCCTCGCTAACAGACATGGTTTGAGGTTACACCTCTTCTCCACCAACAATATGACTTTGATCCCTTTAGGCGTTTCACAGTGCTATACATTGTATGACTTAATTGTGCCTCCTCTGAGCTTGTACCTCCCGCATAGCTCTCAGGAGGCAGGACGTAAGGGAGGATAGGGCTGTGTAGTGCAAAAGGATGGTGTGTGTGTGTGTGTGTGTGTGTGTGTGTGAGAGAGAGAGAGAGAGAGAGAGAGAGAAAGAGAGAGCTTTTGGAGGGAGGGGCTGTGAGTGAAGGAAAGGCAGATTGTGTGTCTGAAGTTCTGCTTTCTGTTAAAAAAAAAAAAAAGAAAAGAAGAAACCCTTTAGCAGTAGGACCCAGGGACTTTTGAAGGAAAAAATGGACCAGCACACCTTTATGTTTTCTGAGGCAGGACAAAGATGTGGGGGGGTGGGGTGGGGGGGGTTCAGCACTGTAACAAAAAAAGGTTGAGCTTTGAGCCATGTCATTGGCTACGGAGAGTCTGACAGGAAAATGCAATGGCTCTTGAGGTCAGGGCAGAGTCTGCTATATATGTATTGCAATAGACAACAACTTAACTGACTCTACAACGGCGCTTGCATGGTGAACTGTCATCACTCGTCTCAACAGGGGGCAACATGAGCGCTTCTGTGGCCGTGTACAGGGACATTTACACGGAGGACCGCTTCAAACAGGCCTACGGCTCCGAGGAGAGCACGAATGGAAGTTTGCGGCTTCGGGAGAAGCTCGCCGGGAGGTGCAGGTGTTCAAAGCGAGCCTTCCTTCACCTGTTGAGGGAGAGGGTCCCCATTTTCAACTGGCTGCCGAGATACAGGCTCAAGAAATGGCTTTTGGGAGATACCATAGGGGGACTGACCGTCGGTATCCTTCACATTCCGCAAGGTGAGTAAGAGGAGAGAGAGGTGCAGTCTAATGTTACCAGAAAGAAGAAAGCAGTCTAGTTTTCCCTTGTGTTATTTCATTTAGAATTTTATTCATTTGTGTATAATTCTTCTTAGAATCATCTAAGCCCAGGATTTTATAATAATAATACCACAATAATAATAACAATAATGATAATAAAAACATATAAACTGCAACTATAAGGTCAAAATTTACATTCACAGAGGAGATAAACACAATCCTTTTTTTTGTTGTTGTCTCCAGTTAACTCTGTACATGCTTCAGCCTCATAAGGGACAGATTTTACATTGTGAACACAGATGAAGAGAACACATGTGTTTATTGATAATCTGTCCTTTTGAATGTCCCTCTGAAACAGGCATGGCTTTCGCTTTACTCACATCAGTGGCACCAATATTTGGCCTTTACACCTCCTTCTTCCCCGTGGTCCTCTATATGTTCTTTGGCACAGGTCGCCATGTGTCCACAGGTAAGACTCCTGCCCACATAACAGCTATTGTATTCACTAGAAAAACATAAGGGTCATTGTTTTAGTCAACGTGGGTGATGTCTTCGTATTTTGGACAATACTTTAAAGGGTTACGTTATCTCATGCAGGCTTTTTTGATTAAGTTTAAGTGTCGGCCACAATGTTTTTCCACTGTTACTGAGACGACAGGTCTTCTTTCAGGTACCTTTGCTGTGGTGAGTCTGATGACTGGCTCTGTGGTGGAGCAGCTGGTTCCCACTCCTCTGCAACTGAACTCAAGCTCGTCTGAAGCAGCTGACTTTGAGGCCCAGAGGATTGGAGTGGCCTCAGCCGTGGCGCTCCTCTCGGGAATCATTATGGTAAGACAGAAAACACCAAAATGAAATAATAATGCAAAAGAGACGGCAGATCTTTTCTGCTCGTTGAGACGATCAGACGAACCCTGACTGACCCCGACGCAGCCCGTAATGCCGTGTTCATCTCCTGTGCCCCAGCTCTGTATGTGTGGTCTTCAGCTGGGCTTCCTGTCCACCTATCTGTCAGAGCCAATTGTCAAGGCTTTCACCAGTGCTGCTGCCTTCCATGTCACCATCTCGCAGCTGCAAAGCATGCTGGGGCTGCGGCTCCCTCGCCACACTGGGACCTTCTCCCTCTTCAAGGTAAGCAGTGCTTCACAATGGGGTACTGATGCTCAAATCTATGACGTTACTATTCGGGCATTTAGTTTTCTGTTTTGTCACGGCTCACTGACTCGTGTGCTCAGACTGTAGCGTCCGTGATGGAGAACCTGCCTCACACCAATATGGCCGAGCTGCTCATCTCCATGGTGTGTTTGGCTGTCTTGGTCCCGGTTAAGGAGATCAACATGCGTTACCGGCAGCGCCTTCGAACACCCATCCCTGTGGAGATCCTCACGGTTAGTCGGGCGGAATTATGAACGCTGTGTGTTTATGTAATATTTACAGCATAACTAAGAAGAGCTAAGGTTTCATGCTTCATTCTTCAGGTGATTGTTGCTACAGGTGTGGCCTATGCCTCCTCGCTGGACTCCTCTTACAACATTGAGATAGTTGGCCACATCCCAGCTGGGTAATCCTTTAGATTTGGAGAAAAAATAAAATAAAATAAAAATAAAACACTGATGAGCTCAGGCGCCTCAATTTAGTTTGACTTTTGATTCTCTCTCATCCTCAGATTTCCAAAGCCGCGGATGCCTGCCTTGCACACTTTCCCTGACATTGCTGGAGACACAGTAGCCATAACATTTGTTGGTTACGCAGTGTCGGTCTCGCTGGCAATGATATATGCTGATAAACATGGATATTCCATACATCCCAACCAGGTAACGTAAGAGGGATGTCACAGCTGCTTGCTGAGGTGTTAAATAAATTCTCAGCGAATCCGTTAACTCTCCGTGTTGAACCTGTGTTTGCTTTCAGGAGCTGCTGGCTCACGGTATCTCCAACACCGTATCCTCCTTCTTCAACTGCTTCCCCAGCTCAGCCACGTTAGCCACCACCAATATACTGGAGAGTGCTGGAGGATACACACAGGTACGTGATACACAGCGACTTCTTTGCATCATGTCGAGTCATACTCACAAGCCACAGCTAGGGTCTTATCGGTACAAGTAGCAATTCAAATGTAAACAGAAAGGTTACATCAATGTAGTAAAAACAAAAAAAGAAAAGACTTCCAAACTGATTGAAAGATTATTTAAAATAAAGACAAACACCACAAGTAGATTTAAGTTATGTCTACTGATGCTTTAACCACAGCAGCAAAACAGGCCTTTACATGAGACCAACAGAGAAATACAAATGCTGATTTTCCTTGTATAACTCATTGTTCAAGTATGTATTTTTATTTAACAGCTTAAGGTTTTATAAACTCTAATCCACTTGACATTTATAAATACATTTATATTCGACTGTTTTATGATTTGCTTGCATACTGACCTTCCATATTGCCAATGCTAAAAAAAAAAGCTCCAAATAAGGAGCAAAGCTTATACGTGACATTGGCATTTTCAGTAAGGGGTGTTTATTGTCTGTGTGTGTGTGTGTGTGTGTGTGTGTGTGTGTGTGTGCGCGCGCTCCTGCAGCTCTCCGGCTTGTTTACTAGTCTGGTTGTTCTGATTGTCCTGCTGCTGATTGGACCACTGTTCTACTTCCTACCCAAGGTGCGTTTATATGTTTGCATCTCTACAAACATGGGGCAGCGAAAGAGAGAGGGAAAGTTGACTCACCTCATCCTTTATCTCTCTCCTCAGGCAGTCTTGGCATGCATCAATGTCACCAGCCTAAGGCAGATGTTTCTGCAGTTCCAGGACTTACCTGAGCTGTGGAGAATCAGCAAGATTGACTTTGTAAGGCCATTTATTATTAGCAATATGAGACATTATAGTGTGTTCTGCAATGTGATCCCCGTGCATTAGAATAAAACACAAGAGAGATGGTTAATTTGCTCCCCAGCTAATTGGGTTTTTCAACCGCATCACATAATAGATCGTTATCATCCTGGTCGGAGTGTGAGAGTTATCTGGAGTGAAACATTTTCCTTACGCAAATTGGAGTTGAAATGGCATCACAGGAAAACTGTTGGACTTTATTCTTGCTATTATTTCAAAACATCTGTTCTTCAAACAGTTTGTATCAGCTGCCTGGTGACAAATAGATGATGCATGTATCTTCAGACAATAGTAGATAGATAGATAGATAGATAGATAGATAGATAGATAGATAGATAGATAGATAGATAGATAGATAGATAGATAGATAGATAGACAGACAGACATAGAAATGTCACAGTTGCAAGGTTATTTGAAATAAACACTCCTCCAGCCAGCACAGGTAGCACACCAGATGAATCACCTTCACCCTTCCCCTTTCACTCTGATTACCTGGCTGGCATTCACCATATTTGTCACTGACATGCTTCCATTGTCAATTGTTGCAAGCACCCTGACACGACTATACCTATTTGTGGTCCTGTCTCTGTGTAGCTGGTTTGGCTGGTAACCTGGCTGTCTGTAGTGGTACTTAACGTGGACCTGGGCCTCGCCATCGGAGTGGTTTTCTCTATGATGACTGTCATCTGTCGCACACAAAGGTACATTTTCCTTTCCCTCTGCACAATGTTAATATGATGATGTGCTCTTGTTAAATTCTCTGTTGTGAGAATATACCATGTACATCTGAGAGCTCTCAACATGAGCTGACATCACACTCATCTGCAGCAGAGAGTTATGTTTAAGTGTGTTATAGGGAGTGTGTAAAGGATCAGAAACAAGGATATGAATCCTCTTCTATTAAAAGACACTTTGAGGTTTTTTTTTTGGAGACACATGACTTAATGTCTGCTGGCTCAGTAGATCATGTATGATAATGTGCCACTTTATTTTGAAATTGATGACTCATGATTCAACAGGGCTGGTTGTTCGGTACTTGGCCGCGCAAGCAACACAGAAATTTACAGACCTCTGGAGAACCACAGCAAGGTGAGAGGACACTCCTGTTGTTGATCTTTCTGGGTATCATTCAGCAGTATGTGCAAGTAAACAATGCACGTCAAGACACTTTGAGCTCATTTAGCTTAACTTTGAGGCGCATAAAATCTTAATTTCTTATTCAACCAAGAAGCGATAATGCAGGACGGATAGCCCCCAAAATGATGTTAAGGTGATGCTGGTTTTCTTTCAGTGCTATGAGGTGCCTGGAGTGAAGATCCTGACATACAACGGGCCCATTTACTACGGCAATCGTAGCTTCTTCAGGGAGGAGATGAGCAGGCTGCTGGGCCTGACGCCAGAGAAGATCCGCAGCTGGGAGAAGGCCAGGAAAGCCCTGGAGAAACGGGAGAGAGAGGCCACCATCAACACTGTGGTGAGCTTACTGCAATCACTGAATGAGAGGAGACCAAAAAAAAGATACAGATTTGTAAAATCCAATCCAATTTAATGTCATATTTCTTATTGTTTTTCCCCATTCACTGTTCAGGAAAGAGGCATCGCAAACACATCTTTTAACTCAGAAAACGAGTTCTTTAAATCAGGTAAGCAATGACTTTAAATATGCATGCAGTTCCAAAAACTACTACTATTCTACAAGCATTGTTAATTCTAGCCTGTGTTTTTATTATATTACCCTATTTACATTTTCAACCAAAGCCACAATTTCTTTTTGGTTCTGCAGAAACCCCTGAGAGCGATGTCCAGGCGGTGTTAATCGACTGCAGCAGCGTGACATTTGTCGATGTTGCTGGAGCCAGACTCTTTACACAGGTCAGTCTGCTAAAGCGTGACATGATGCGCAACTTAGCTGTACAGGCTTCTCTCCATTTGTTTTTTGCATTTTGTCAACATGATCAAATTGATTTTGGCTTTTCACAGATGTGCATTGAATGCCAGAAAGTTGGAGTTCATGTGTATTTGGCAAACTGCAATGGTAAGACCTACGTATCAGTATGACTTCTTTACCTATGGTTTCTGTTATATTCTCTGTTTATACTACTTTATTCAGAGTTTTTATTTTTTATTTTTAGAGGGATGATATTAACATATTACATTTGTCAAAATCCACCTGTATGGAGTGAGTACTGATCAATGATTTCTGCCCCCTCAGAGAGTGTGTTAAAGATCCTAACGTCAAGTGGTCTAATGAACTACATGAACCCTCAACATATTTTCGTCACTGTTCATGATGCAGTGATGTATATTCAACAGCAGAAGGTAAGCTGAAAAGCAGACACTTGATGTCTGCTTACTGAGATTGTTGTGAACAATTAATGATACTACTGTTGTCTGCCTTAGGAAAAACCTCCAGAGAACACCATGACTGTTTGGGTATGAGGCATGAGGACAGTGACGAGTCGTGCTCCTTTCAACCAAGTGTCTGGGACTAAAATGGCAGATGGCATTATGGCTTCTACATTTGTATTATTGGCCGAGACCGTGTCTCTCAGCTGTATAGGAGCGCTCCAGCATTTGGTCCAGATTGTACTGTATACCAGTGTTTTAAAGAACAGTAGCCTGTTGTAGCACTATGTCATGAATTTAAATAATTATTACATTACAGTGTTACCAGTGTTCTCACAGATATTGGGCTCACTCTTGGCACACTTTAATCTGATACTAGCAAAACATTCACAGATTCATATAGAACAGACAAATCATATATTTAGCATAAACAAACCTGAAAGAACAAATATATAATGTTTGACTTATGACTATAAAACTGTATATGACAGATATTGTTGTTTATTATTGTCATATATGCTGGAACATTACCATTAGTAATATTTATTTAGTTTCTGTGTTTGCAATACAGATAAATACACATAAGTGCACTGATTAGTTTGTAAAATGCTTTGTATATTTATATCTTTTGAAATATGTGCTTGAACATGCGGATATGTACAGTAAATGCCATCACATACTGCCTTAAAGCATTCTGTCTTTTAACTCCGGAGAGACTGCACAAAATATTTTGTAAATGGCTTTTGTATTTGTCAGCAAATGTGACATCCAGTGGCTGTTTTGACAATAAATGTATCTCAAAAAAAACTTTGCAGTGAATCAAAACTGAGTTTAATAATTGTCAGAAAATAACCGGGTTATAGGTTTCTTGGGTTAGTGTGGTTATTAAATATGAATACGTTTTAGGTGGAAACACAGTGTGGAATGTGAAGCATGCCACTCTGTCAGATTTTGAAGAGAGAAGAAGAGCAGTCTTTGTTTTTGGTGAGGTGCTGTAGACCTGTGTGTCTGCACTGAGATATGAAAAAAGGAAAAATACAGGATTCAAATGACAACAAAGACAAAGGAAATTTTGCAGCAGCAAAGAATAAAATTGGGAGAGAAGGACCATCAGTCATCTGTCCTGGAGAATGATGGTTTTCTGCAGCTAGACTGGTGTCAATAAATGCTTGTTTTCATAAAAGCAAACACAGCAAATACAAAAAACTGTCACTACATTAGATTAAACTGTATTTCCACCATTTTCCAGGGCATTTACACATTATAAAAAAAAAAAATCCTCTGTTATTAGATGTTCAAGATCTGTTTTACCAGAGGCTGTCATTGTCATAACTGTAATAGAAAGTGATGTCTTACCTCACCACCATGCTGCCATCTGCTGTCCAACAGTTAAAGGTTTCCCATCTACTGCTCCCCCGTAAACCTGTTACCTTGACCTGATAAAACTATATGTAGTGTGAGTTCAAAACCAGGACAAAAAAAAGAAAAAAAAACCCAATTATTTCCCTGCTTGATGTTAGATAGCCAAGTTATTAATTTTTTCCAGTGCATATTTCAAAGAGGCCTCAAGACACTGTACCCTTTGGGTTTTCCCTTTAAAGCTCAAGGAGTGTTTCACTAATTGGCAGGAAGTAGTCCACTTCAATTAAAACATGGTACAAGGCTCTGGCCAAATGTTTACTAAGCCAGATTCTACCGGCAGACCTACTAACGTGTACACACACGCACACGCACGCACACACACACACACACGCACACACACACACACACACACACACACACACACACACACACACACAAGGAAGGTCAGCAATCTAATGACAAAGCTTTGATTCACCTATGAGAATGTGCTTACAGGTGTGGTTGCAGAAATGGGGGTACTGAGTACATGTACAGCATGCACATGGTTACAGTGCTTCACCCAAACATAATCAAATCAAAAAAGAAAAGATACGAAAAGAAAGAAGTCATTTTCATTTGAGAATAATTGTCGGTAGCTCTGGCTTATTTCAAACACTAAGGAAAAGAAAGATAAGAGAGAAAAAAAAAAAACACAACGAAACAAGTGATCCCTGTCTTGTCAAATTAATAAAACTGAAGTGGAAATGGTAAAAAAAAAAAAAAAAGTAGGAAGTTACTGTAAAATGTGTTAGAAAATACAGACTCTATTCCTGTCAAGAGTGTTCATTATTAGTATGAAGCAATGCTACCACTGATACTATTACTCTACAGGTACTACTACTACTACTACTACTACTACTATTACCACCACCGCTAGTAAAAATGGTAATTTTAGGCACCTTACTGCAGAGCAGGAGGTAGTTCATCTAGCAGCCAATGGCATTTTAGCCTGGTGCTTTGTCTCCATCTTGTGGTGAAATGTTGGAACGACAGTCTCTCAGCAGGTTCTTTTTTTCTGACGTCACGTGATTTGCAAGCGACAAAATCAGCTGTCACCATAGTAACAAACTAAAACCGTCCATGCTCAGATCCTTAACGCAAGTAAAAGTACTAAAACAGCCATGTAAAACATAACATTTTTAGAGTTGGAGCTCCTTTTAAATGCCCTTTTTATAGTGAAGTAGTTTTGTCAAGTGGATCCCAACCCAGGGGTCGGACCCCCTCCAAAAGGTCACAACATAAATCTGAGATGAATAATGTATGGAAGCTGAGAAAGGCCATACTAGAAAATTGGTGAGTGTGGTCATTTTTGGCTTCCACAGTAATGGGACAGGAAAGAAGAGAAACAAAGTTAGGCTATACAAATCTGTATTCATTTTTTGGGGCTTTTTGCTAATCTTTGCTTTTTTGCAAATTATTGAATCATTTGAAAATCTTTGGGCCCCAAACAGTCATTTAAATGAATCTATCCTAGCAGTCTGTGTTTGGCTCATAGATAATCCGAAACATAACAAGGAGCCCCAACCAAGCCAAATGGTTTGCAGACAATGCTTTTACTTTTAATCTTCAAAATTGTGCGTATTTCCCTCTAAGTTGTAGCGAATTAGAAGCCCATACATGTATTTAATTGTTGCTAACTGTATTTATGCTCTCTTTTTTAAACAACAAATGGAACATATATATAGATGATACAAAATCTGACACTAGAGCACTTTCACCTTTGTTTTGGGAATCCCTGTCATTCACAAAGCCCCCAAACAACAACACGTAGTAGTTGACATCCACATCAAAACAGTGAGGCGGTCACAAAGAGAGAAAATGAGACAGTTTTTAATTAAAAAAACAAAAACCTTTTCAGACACTTTTCAAAATACAGCAATACAACAGTTAAAACAAGCAGTAAGTAAGTCAAACAAATATAACAGATTCTACTGCCATACATCACGGAATGTTTCAGAGAGATATGCACAGCAGACACTGACTCTAGACAAGCTCAGGTGTAACCAGTACCCCTAATGATAGAGTCATTACATTTACATGTGGCATTATTATTATTATTATTATTATTATTTATGTTATTAGTGACTGTTGTCTCAGTCATTCATGTTAAATGTCCATGTGAGGAAAGCCGGCATCTTGCTTTTTGCAGCAGTTTAAAATAGTATAATAATTATACTATTGTACTTTAAGAAACATTCCATCTTTAAGGATTGTAATAATTCCCGATCCAAAATGTATATTTGTCATTTTTATTTTTTAATTTTCTTAATTTTTTTAACTGTATTTTGAAAAAACCTATCTGTATCTAAAAATAGAATAAACAACAAACTCATCTGAGTTGGAGACATTTGACAAGATTTGATTTGAAAAGAAATTTCTAAGAAACCAGTGAGGTACAAAAAGACTGAGCTGAATAACAGGTAGAAATGCTGCGAGATATCAAAGAAATGGATAACATGAGGAATGATTTATTATCTTATGATCGGATTCATGTCCTTTAATTTTAAAACAATTGGGAGGTGTAGTTACTTTTGATTTGAGTAACACTCTGCACAGATTTTCACGTGATTATCTATTTGTCCTGAATGAATAGTTAAAGCCAGTAGCATGAGCTTTATTTCCTCACTACAATTATTTTTAGCAAAGATCAGATGATGGTAAACTTAAGCCTAGATTAGTGCTTCAGTAAGTCAACTATACAATGGTACAAAGACTCACTTTACAGCCTTTTCAGTTTACATGCACAGCATGTCACGCCCAGTGATAAATACAGTGTCTGTCACAATAATTCAAAAAACATTCTTGAGTAATCAACTCTTACAAATCCATGGGCTGAGCTGCTTTGTGTGGGAATGACAGTGTAAGTCTGATGAATAGTAAGCCTTTCAGTAGCTTAAATATACTCAGTTGTTGTGCAATAAGTATGGAGGCTTATTCAAAGTTACAGTAGCTGGATCAAGTTCAAGTGCTTTGAAATTTCATGTGTCTGAAAATAAATATTTACACTTTTGTATTTAGGAGGAAAATCAACGAATACGATCTCAAACCGGTGAGATACTGATTTTCGTAAATTAACTGCAATGAAAACAGCACAGGAGTCACTTTCTGAGCTGCCATTAGCAAATAAATAGCAAGTGAGCATTAAACTGGAAATGTTGCTTCTCCAAGTGGTTGTAGCTCAAAACATCTGGGATTACTGACTCACTACTTAATGTCTTGTAGTGATCCAACACATGTTGTCTTGGATCAATTGCATCATTTACTTCTAAAAAAAATAGTACTATTATAAGTGCATATTTGGATCAAGAACAAAGAATTGTGATCTGTTCACAGAACAAAATCTGTCTACACAGTCAATAAACAAGTTTAGCCAGTAAACAAGCTGTAAAAATACATACACAATACATTCTCTGTCTTTGCTCCGTCCGAAAACAACATCCCATCTTTTCTTACATCAAGGCAGCTGTTGATGCCTGTCGGGAGCCCTGGTTTCAGGGACTAGTCATGCACTTGAACCTGTTCTTGAAGTAGAAGATTTCATTAATAATGTTACCATTAGCACTGGAGGACGAGTAACGGAATTTTTTGTAGGCCTTCTGGTCGTCTGTTTGACCCCAAGGTAGATGGATCTTTGATGCGTGGTTTATAATGATGTCACTACAGGAGCCAATGTGGAGAGAGCCCAGAGCGTCGATGAAGAACTCTGCAGAGTCGAAAGAAAATTAGGTTATGATAATCCTTGCTTTATTTTTTGCAGAGTTTGTTTCTTTGCTATCTGCAACTCAGCAGTGTCATAATGGCGATATACAGAGAATAGCTTGGTATGAGCTAAATATAGATAGACTCACCCAGATGAGCGCTCCGTGCCAGACGGGGGTTGAAGCCCACCTGCTGCACCTTGTCTGTTCGCACCATGAAGAAGTTGATGACGGCATCGGCTACCACACAGTTCGGAAATCCCTTGACGACGTGGTGGTAGCCATTTCTGATATGTAAACAGTCTCCCTCCTCTCCCCCTTCTTCCACTGAAATGGTGTGAAGGTATGTCGTAGTGTAACCTGTCACCTCTCGCACTGCACCACCAACCTGAAGTCATAACGGCAGAAATGTTACGACAATCAATACACAAGAAATAAAATTGTTAAGAATATATAACAATGACACTGTACTGTACTATATAATATACAGTATGTTATACCCTCCATAAAATGTGATTCACCCAAAAAGCGTCTCCCAGTTTAAAACCAGGCATGTTGCAGTCCAGTGACACACGTCTTGGATCACTGAGCATCCACATTTTATGTGAAAGAAGGCACCAGTATAAGACGGCCTGATTTCTGATCTGATCCGTACATATACACGAAACTATACAGCACACATACTTACTTACTTGTTTTAAAGAGAAGTTCATAAAAATCTGGTCATGCCTTTAATAACTCAGAAAGAAGGAAGTTGTTGACACTTGGCCACACTAAATCACTAATGACATGATAAAAAAAAAACCCCACCTCTCCAACAAAAGAACAATATGATATATTGTATTGTAAAAACCATGAAGCTACTTCTACTTTATTTCTTTTGGAGGGAAAAATGATTCACAACTGTTTTTACAATCAGGTTACACTGACTTTACTGTACTCAACTTCCTGCATCTGGGTAGATACTGAAGAAATTGCAGTCTGCATTAAATGCTCTGTATCAAATGTGTTTTTAAATTTTTTATGACAGTACAGCAGGACAATGATCCTAAACAAAGGCCTTATTCAGGCAATAACAGCTGTCACTGTGTTATACAATGGGTTACTGTTTAGACACCCCTATGGCTGACACTTTTATTGTCCATTGCGTGGGGTAGAGGAGAGCATAACTTAGAGAATACAGCCCAAATGCAATTATTGTCAATGATTAGCTAAGTAGGGCAAAGGACAAGACACATGTAATATTAATTAGGTAAGAACATGTGACAATGCAGTTTTTAGTGTCCAACAGCATCTTCACACATAAATGTTTAGGATAAAGTTTTGCCTTATTCGGAGTAAGGTGCAGAGAAATGTTGCAACCATGTGATACCTGGGAATATATAACCAAATATAGACATCTTCAGAACTTGGTGTGGCGCAACTATGGTTCACTTGCTGTCATTGCACTGCTCATCACTTTCTCTGCGGCACGTCAGTTTGTATCAATACTTCTGCCTGAGACGTGAACTCCTGGGAATCACAAGAATTTCAATCACAGAGGCCAGGTAACTCAAGAGTTGAAAAAAAAGTAAAAAAAACAGGAAATGTTCTTGATAGCTGACCTTAATCCTCTTGTACATGTGTTTCATTTGCTTTGAACGACAAAAAGACAACAAGCTAAATACACAGCACAACATAGGCCTGGTAGATCATCACCAGGGAAGTTAGTAAGTGTGTGCCAATGTCTATAAACCTCAGACAGCTAAAAAGCAGTTCTCTCTGTTAATGTAATATAAGGTCAGGTATAAGTTTATCTACTATATATACGGTATGTAGTACCTCCTAGAGCAAGTGCGTCACGAGTCAATGAAAACAATACAAGACCAACAAGTACCACAAAATAATACCATACCAAGACATTTAAAACAGCCCAGAGAACGGCCAGGAGAGCAAAAGCTCCAACACTGTTAGTTGTGCGTTTTGATCGAGGGACAGACAGCAAAGCCCAGGTCATAAGACCTGAGAGACCTGCCTGAAGAGGTGGGGGGATAAATGAATCATGGATGCATCTGGAGCTGGATTATAGAGTCGTGTATGTGATTAATAGAATCTGAAACCACATTCAGATCGGTTCATTTCTCTAGGGGAGGTGTAGTGATTTTAACCCCACCTGTGGTGGTCAGAGATTCTAATCTATTTATTTTAATTAGTACAGTATGTACAGTTGCCAACAACGCATCAGATATCTGTAACACACAATGTATTGCATCTGGTTCACGCATCTCACCAGATCTAGAGTGGTCTTCTCCAGGATGTCCACCATCTTCTCCAACTTGGTGTTTGCAGTGAAGATGAAGTCATCATCCGCCCAGAGCACATACTTGGTGGTCACTTGAGACACTGCCAGGTTTCTTCCTGCAAACCAGCCCTGTATACAGCAGATGAACAGCGGTCAAAATGCATTAACTGCACTTTTATGATTCTATTCACATATTTGCACAATCACTGTGCGTGTGTGTGTGTGTGTGTGTGTGTGTGTGTGTGTGTGTGTGTGTGTGGGTTGAGATTTAACAGTCCTTAAATCTAAATAACATGCTTGGAGACTCACTAGTTCTCTGATATTCTACAAATAATCTCACTGTATAATCTGTGTCAGAAATGCACATAGGATCAGTTAAATCCCGGTGTTGTGTCATGAGACTCAAATTATGATCATGCTATGCCTGCTTTGTGTAATATTACGCAATGTTTTGGAGAGATGAGTGTGTGTCTCGTTTGTTTCTTGAGCAAGAGGAAACAATGTTGGGTTTTCCCTGAATAGTTAGTTAGTTCCTAGTTGTGAGGACCTGGGCTGCGGCAGCTGAAGGAATGTTTAGTCAGTCTACTGGTCCAGTCCCGAGTCTTATATGAACATGTCAGGCTGGGTCGGGACCAGAATTTAAAGATATAAAGATAATTGTAGGCAAAGTGTCCGATGCTGAGCTTGGCAGGTGCGCTCTGCAAAACTGCAAAACTGTAAAAATTCATGAGTCTGGACAGAAGAGGACAAATGTGTTCCCATTCTGAAAAAGTGTTTAAACCTATCAATTATATTATCTAACATAGGACCCAACTGTCATAGCATATATGACACACTGATCACAGTTATACTTCACAGAGACATACTCAAACTTCTTTACCTTTCCAAATGGCATGATGTAATGTTCAATGTGAGGCCCAGTCACTGGCTGAGGGTGTTCATTATCATCCGCTATCACTATGGTGACGGTGGGATAGTATTGCCGTATGCTGTCAATGAGATCTTTGAGTTTGTCATAGCGTAGAAAGGTCTTGGTGGCGATGGTAACAAGGGCACTAATATTGTACTCTAAATGGAAACAAAAAACACAGTTATATTCCACTGTGGCATTCAGGCGCTTTGAACAAATAAAAACTGATAATGACTGCTGCTCACAAACCTCTTTGGTATCCGGAGTTGTAAAGTCTGGGGATGGTTCCATGTCCAACTTTAATGGTGAAAAATGACTGGTGGCCTTTAGTTGCAAACTCCACTGCAGATCAAAATGACAATTGTGATACAATCAGGTTTCAGACTTCAGGGGTGGATATCCAAAAAGTACTTTTCAGTTCGTTGCCACAGTGTATCATTTACTTCTCAGAAACACTAAGCACCCCACCCCCCACACAAAGATTTGAGTGTGACCTATTGTGAAATCACAAACAACTAGCTGAATCTTTCATCAGCTTGTGGTTTGTGTCTTCCCTTCACAGTCACAGTCAATGATAGTTCTGTGAGTTGGTGACATGTGCAGTTCAAGAGGGTGGGGATATTAGCAATCAATCTTGAAAAAAAGATTCATTTTAACATGCTAATGGCAACTGAGAATTTTGAAATTGTCTAAAGAACAAACAAACACGTTTTCAAGTTTTAAATTTGTATCTCAACCTCATGCAAAAACTTTCTATAGAGGATTATTTGAAATGAACAATTTATTGTGACGTTCTTAGACGTTTCTAACAGGTGTTGGACCGAAATGTTGCAATAAATTACTTGCTGCAAGTCAGACAGTGTGCAGCATTTTTTGATTGCCACTTTGGATCCCACATCCAGTTCCTATGCACCTGCCTCACATAAAAGATGTGCAAAGTTTTCTCTATGAAATTATCTGCCAATCATTCCAGATGTGGTCAGTCAGACAGCTTAAGAAACACAATGTTTGAAATAAGCTGGGTTTTGAACCTTATATACAGGTGCGGCTATTCTGTGGATTTTTCTTCCACCGCTAGGGGCGCTCTAACTGGAATTAGAATAAAAAATAAGATAGACGAAAAATCAATGCAAAGAAGAATACGCTACTTTTTCTTTAGCAGATAAATTACCAACTGGTCATTATAAAAATCCACCATCACCAACGGGTTCCGAAAGGCTGGACTGCTACGCGAAGAGAGCGGCGCACCTTCAGGGTCAACTTCACCGGAGGATGACAGTGACACGGAGAGCGAGACTGATGGAGACAGATGTGACGAAGCGCTTCTGAGGCTGTTCAACTCCGACACTGAAGAAGACGACTTCATGGGTTTCAGCGAAGATGATTAAAGTGACTTGTGGTTTCAAACACAGGAGAAATTAAAGTAAATAAATGCTGTTTTCTTTATCTTGGTTCTGTTCCGTTTTAATCAGCAAAGTTGCTGCCGTGTTAAAAGGCACTGTTCGGGAAGAATCTGTTCAGGTATATACATGTACATTTACAGTTCAAAATCGTTCTGTACATGCAGTAAATATCTAATTTTCCAACATAGATATCTGCGGCTTATAGCCCGGTGCGGCTTGTATATCTCTTTTTTTTTAAAAATAGAGCGGATGCGGCTTATATACAGGTGCGCTCTATAGTCCGGAAAATACGGTATATATATATATATATAACATATAGTGCGTGCATCTAGCACATCATGCCACAGTTTAGTTTCGGTATGGCACAGCCTCTCAGAGAAATGTGTTTCAGGGAGTATCTGTTTGACAAGCCTTTGTGGCTCTGTTGTTTGTCACGATATTGAAAGTGTTTTTGGACACCATTATAACAATCTTTGGCAATGAAGTTTCCCACAAAGCATTTGACACATTTCTCCAAAAAAAGAATCACATACTGGGTCTTAACACCGTCACGTGCGCAGGCCTTCTAAATTTCTCCTTAAAAATGAGATAATAGATGTCTTATTCCTATTAAGGCTTCATCTGCCAGAGGCTTTACTGATCAGCCTGTTACTGACACTCAAATTTGGTTTCCTCAACATCACATCACTGTCTAGTAAAGCATTACTAATTAATGACTTGATTCTTAAGCTGGATATGATTGGTCTTTGTGAAACATGGCTTAAAGCAAACATTGTCCTACCTGTTAATGAAGCCTCTTCATCTGATTCTACTAATGCACACGCTGCTCCAGCTACTAAGCAAAGATGGGGGTCTGGCATTAATCTACAAGTCAAG
Source organism: Seriola aureovittata (assembly GCF_021018895.1). Taxonomy (NCBI): domain Eukaryota; kingdom Metazoa; phylum Chordata; class Actinopteri; order Carangiformes; family Carangidae; genus Seriola; species Seriola aureovittata. Next base: position 5,551,710 of record NC_079372.1, on the reverse strand, counting down.
TTTCAGATGAACATCTAAACTTGAAGTGACTTTTCACCTTTTTGAAGCTCTTGTATTGAAATCATCTCCATCAGCTGAGAATGGGCCTCTCCAGGATGACAGACTACGACCATTTCATTTTGTGGCACTTTACAGACCAGCCGGCCCTTATTCACAGTTCCCAGAATCATTTGGTGAATTTATCCAAAGTCTTATTACAGACACTGACCACATTCTAACATCTCTTAGCTGCTTGTCCTTTATACCCTATCATTTTCTAGATGTTCTCAGTCATAAAATAGATGAGATTAGTTATACAATCACCTCCTCTACTCCAGCTTTTAAAGAACAAAGCTCTCCAAAGACCAATGTTGGGACCTTCAGTGTTGAACATTATTAATTTATCATTAACAACTGGCACTGTCCCCAGTAGCTTTAAGGCTTTAAGTCTGCTGTGATTAAACCTTTATTTAAAAAAAAAACACACCTTGATCCATGGTCCCTAAATAATTATCAGCCAGTCTCAAACCTTCCTTTCTTTTCTAAAGTATTGGAAAAAGTTGTGCCTCAGGAGCTTTCACCTCACTTGTCTAATAATAATCTTTTTTGAAGCGTTCCAGTCTGCCTTCAGGGCCAGTCACTCCACTGACAGAGCGCTCACTGAAGTAGTAAATGATCTTCTGATCTCCATGGATACAGACTCCACCTCTGTGCTCCTCCTACTGGACCTCAGTACAGCCTTCGATGCCAAAGATCATTCACATTCAGTTTCTAGCCTGGCCATACCCTGGTTAAAGTCCTACTTATCTGACACAGTGTGTCTCCTATAATAACACTATATCGACACACCCTGCCTCTGCTTTTCTCTATCCACATTTCACCTCATGACCAAATTATGCGCAGTCATGGAGTTAATTTCCACTGTTATGCTGATGATACTCTAGCTGTATGTGCCCATAAAGGCTGACCATTCCTCTAAGATTATGAATTTAGAGGTCTGTTTGTCTGCTGAGAAAAGCTGGATGTCTCTCACTTTTTTGCTCCTAAATTCAGAAAAAACTGAGATGCTGGTCATTGGCCTGAGCCGACATAGGCACCAGTTTGATCAAGTTACGATAACTCTCTCGACAGTTTTGTGATTTCTCATAGTCTGACAGCCAAGAATCTGGGTGTCACATTCGATCCTACCCTCTCCTTCAATCAGCACATTTAAGATATCACCAAGACTGCCTTTTTTCACCTACATAACATAGCTAAGATTCAGTCTTCTCTATCTATGACTGATGCTGAAATCTTAATTAATGCCTTGTTTCATCAAGACTTGACTATTGTAACATTTTGTTTTCTGGCCTGCCACATGTTATTGTTAAAAGTCTTCAAATGGTTCAGAATGCTACAGCTAGAATTGTTACCAAATCCAGAAAATCTGAACATATTACACCAATTTTAGCTTCTCTTCATTGGTTCCCTGTCCAAACATACAAAGCTGTATATGGACTTGCTCTTATGTACCTGTCCGATCTGCTTAAACTTTATACTCCATGTCATGCTCTCTGGTCCCAGATTTTATTGCTCCTGTCCTGTGTGACCCTCAGTTGTTCAGTTCCTGGGTCAGTGGGACCAGTAACCAGTAACTAATTTCTTGCTTTATCTCTTCTTTGCTGACCCCCAGCCATGCCGTCTCCAGGCTGCTCTCCAGCTTAGAAAGCAAGGAGGTGAAGTTCCTCCACCTGGGCCTGCAGCTGCTGTGAGCGACTACGTGCAACCTCCACCTGCTGCCACCCCTCAGATAGCTGCCGGCTGTGCTGCTGGTTGAGATGATCGCGCAGAGGTAGACGTGTCTGTGAAGAAGCCCCTCTGTTCAGCGTTTTTCTTGACACACACTCTCCAAACGCTCCAGCACCTGTTCCTTCTGCGTGAGACGCAACACCTGCTCCTTCATGGCACTGATCAGCTTCACATCCTGCAGCCTGTTGTGGTTTCCTTTTTCTGTTGGAGCTTCAGTTTAAACCGTAGCTCATGCCTTTCTCTGCTCCAGCTCCTCCTGCTTGTCTGCATACTGCTCATGAAGTTTTTCCCTCTGCTCTTTAAACGTTTTTCCAGGAGCAACGTTTGGTCCTGCCAAAATAACCTCTTCTGCCTTTTTGTACAGCTAGAAGTTAATTGGGATCTAATCTGTTACTTCCTCATCTCCGTAGTCTAAATAGAAATCCTCCTCCAAGTCCAGTTTCTTGGACTTGAAGCTCCATTCATCCAGTTGATCCGTGACAGAGTAAATTCAGATTTTTATGTTTTCTTTTTCAAATCAGCCTGAAATGGTGCCTCACATGTATGAATAAGATATCTATCCATAAAACCTGACTGCTGCTGCTGTCTCATTGAGTATCTGCATGTGAATGAAGCTCTACGGTGAAAGTAAGCTGCTGCTCCCTCCTGTCAACAGCAGGGGACTCTTTGCCTCAACCACTAACAACCTATACTAAACCAGGGCTCAAAGTCACCAAAGTCATGCTGTGTCACAGAAAATGACTCATACAAAACCTCATGCAAAAACTTTGGCACGCTTTTCTGTTTAATTTTACATTGTGAGAGCAGTCTTTTGCTGTCTGTCACATCTCACCTGGCTCCACCTGTGTGCTGTACACTTCGCTTGGCAGACAGCAAGATTAAAGGTAGTTATTTTTTGGTGTTCATTCACAATCCCATGGGGATTGATTGCACCTGAATGCACTATATATTTACGGATAAAAATAACCTTGTATTGATATTTCTTACACTCCTTAAAGTGTAGTGAGATACTTTCTCCACCTTGAGGAAGTATGTCATCACTTCCCTCTAAAAGGTTTAACGGTACATATGACATTCTACTTTTAGATTCAACATAGGATCCACATAATAACTTTACCTGTATCTGCTGTCTTTGGATGGAAAACAGTGTTTCTATAGGTGACGAACTGCAGCTGCCGGTTCAGAGCTGAGAGAAGAGGACTCGACAATATCATATGCATCTCTCCATCTCCTTTGACAGAGACACTGTCCACTGTAGCAGCAACATCAAAAGTCCCCAGCTTCGCTGTCAAAGACACCTGTTACACAAAATGCATGTTTTGGGGGAAAAAATTAAACAAAGACATTTAATGTTTATGCAAAAAAATAGCATATGTCAACCCCAATGAAAAACCCAGAATGAGAAAAATTACCGTATGGCTTGATTTTGTTTCTTCTTTAAGACCCAAGCCTATGGAAAGAGAGGAATCATTATCAGGGATATCAACATGGGATGATAGTGAAGCATTTTAACAGAGTTAAAGAACAAACACTGCACTGACAGTCGGTGAAGAGGTAACATTTAAATCATCAGTTTTTTTATATTGTGTATTGTGCCGTGTTAAATATGCTTTTACCAGGAATGATGATTGTTTTGAGGGGTCGCACCTCCACCCCCTGGGTAGGATACTGAAGAGGACTGTTGGCCTCGGCTACAATAAGCAAATCTGCAGGACTGAAGGACCTTTACACACAGAACATACAGTATTAGATATATAACGTAGCTGCACTGCTTCATCACCGTGCAGTCAATACCATAGTCTTAATATTCACAGAGAAGGCAATTCAATGCGATTTCACTGTATGTTTCCGGTCTTGAGCTAAAGTAAATCATTCACTGGACAAAACTAGCCTTAATTGATATTATATTTCATTTTCAGGGGTTAGGGCCCCTATCTTACTTCCAGCAAAGTGCCTTTGCAAGTTTCTGACTGACACAGTTGTCATTTTCCGGGAAACAACTATTTTCGGTGTAAAGATATAATGGTGTCCTGAGCAGAGAACAAAGTACACCCTTTCTGTGTGTGTAGTGAAGCAAGCTTCTCTGTTCTTTGTTTTGGTGTACTCGATGGGTACATAATGTTAGATGTCTGTTTTCATTAGTGACCAGCTAGCTGTTCATCAAATGTTGCTATCACTAGTCGGCTTAATGCCAGCATTGCCATGGAGCATATCACAGCAAAGCTTACAGATTATTTAAGAAACTAAGTACAACCCTTTTGAACCATGTGCCTGGTGCTTATCCACTTTTGCTAGTTCTAAAAGTGGATATGGACACACCCCAAAAGCGCCTGCGTCGTACACTTTGAACACTGCGTTTTTACGGAACATCACTTAGAACAGTCTTAGATGTGCATTCAGTGTTTATGCACCAGAAGTATGGAACGGTTGGCCTGCTGATTTGAGCTTTTCACTAACATCAAGTTTATATCCTTGTTTATGTAATTTCAGGGCAAAATAATACAAACAGCACACAAGGAGGGATGCTGTTTAGCTGCATATAGTGCAAGGACAATGCTAGCATAATGACAATACAGTACTAGGTAAGATGCTAAATATAAAGTGGACAGTGCATGCACTGCATCCTTTTGAAAACTATGCAAGATGCTATGCATCTGTGTGATTTAGAGCACCAAGGGTGCAGGCAAACATAACTAAAGCAGGTACACACTGGAGTTATGGACACTAATGAGAGCAAACACATTTGAACAAGGCCTTTAAATAGACTGCACTGGCAGTGTATTGAAATGCTATATCAGTGGTAGGTTAGCTGTCAACTGATACACTACAGAATGACTCGAAGGTATCTTAGCAAACTAGCAGTAGGTCATTCAGTAATGACTAAAGCTTGGTAACGGGAACCAAAACTTATTTCATACAGACTTTTTGCTGAGATCATCAAGCTGACAGTCATTACACAAGGGTTCACTGTCTATCATTTTCCATTAACTAAAACCTTACCTGCTCTGAAAGCTGCTGTACTCCTGAGCTCTGTGACGCTTTACACCCTCAGGGTCAGGGTGGGACTTTAAAAACGCGACATCAAAATTGTTGGCCCACACATGTGGGTTAAGCAGATTGGAGAATGGCAGTTTAAAAGTCTCCTTATCAGCCAGACACACACAAGTATTCTGAGCCAAACGACTGTGTAAAAAAAAAAAAAAGGCAGTGAATTGATGAGGATATAAATATGAATTCAGAGCAGAATAATATAATATAACAAAAATACAAAATAAAATCACAGTCATGCTGACAAATAACCCACCATGCCACATCCTCTTTTATATGGTAGGTTATGTCATTATATGAGCCAGTGATGTCTCGAATTTTCCCATCCAGGAGTTCCTTTATTGTACCCCCCTGTCGTGGCCGAATGTCAACTTCTGAGCTGGACCCAGGGCACCAAACATGATGCAAGAATAGCAGCACACCAACGCAGACAATCAGTCCAACACACTTCTTTGAGGTCTTATGCATCTAGAATGAAGATTAATACAAATGTCAAAATGGTAGACAAGTAGGCCTCACTGGATAAGACAAACAATACATGCATGTGAAAGACATAAGCCCTGTTTTTCACATGGGAAAAACTGAATTTGACTGGATTGTTGACAAGTTCACATGATTTTTCAGTTGGCTTGAAATTTATCTGGACTTGCCTGGATTATGTATTGTTCTGTAGGCTACAAGTGTTAGACCTTAAAAATCACGGAACATTGTTAAATTTCAAATTAGGAAAGATGAATTTTAACCCAATTAGGATTATCTGATCTAGAATCCATGTATCACACTGCAGATGCACAACTGACGTGTAAACCAGGTAATACACAACTGTTCATGCATCAGTATTGATCATTTAAACCACCTTTAATGAAAATAAAAAAGGTGTGACCTTTGCTTTAAAGCCCATGTGTATTTGAATGAAGTTTGTTATGAGGGGAAAGAAGGCTTCAACCCTAAATGTTACTCATTGTAAATGTTAAGGTGAGGTGAAGGTTAAATGTGTGTGTGAATTTTGCTATTATTTCCCTACACTGAAGCTAAATTATTACTCATTTAGAAACCGATTGTTGGGACAGTTATTCTCCTTAAAAGTAATATTGATGCCAGAGCAGAGTAATAATACCTTCTTGTTACTGTGAGAAACTTCTTGTTTTATGTTAGTGGGTGAATGATGCATTGTCACTATTAGTGTTATTTTTGCATGCAATATCATGCTTCCGAATTAGTGTTTGTTATCTTCAAGAAACTTTCCTATCTCAGGCTGAAGACTCAGTTTTACCTCCATGAGACCATGACGGCAGAGTAATTACTTTGTCTCTTAGAAGTGTTGTTTATTAAGTTATTCCATTTACATTAGTTTGGTGTATTACAAAACATATGTAGCCTATTACTTACAGTGAATTGTCCTTCTATTCATGGTCAGTTACATGTTGTTAGGTGTGTGACCTGTGATCTTGTACTCTTTTGTTTCACTGTAGACCTCAGACAACCCTAAAGACCTTCATAACACAAACGAAAGTTCTGTCTGATGCGCTTCCTCTTCATTGACTCACCCTGTCGACCACATTCACTTTATGGCAGGTTCACATTGCCAGATAGCTAACCGTCCTGCAATAAAGCCTCCCTTCTCCATGGCTGTAAAATTCAAATTGTGTTGATTCAACTTTATGGTCATTCTGGAGGCTGCAGCTTTTGGTGCTGTTGACTTGGATCGTGTTATATAGACAGGTGTTTCTATTATTTTGTTCATCCCGTTTATATCAATGAGGGTAGGCTAAATGAAGCTTAGCGTAAGTTCAGTCAGGAAGTGTATCTCTATTCCGCTTCCATTCACAACTCTCTCATTTTCTCCCTCTCTCGCCCCTCTAATTGTAATCAGCTTGACTTCAGGTACCAATCTGTTCTCTCCCTCTCCACCGGTGGGGTTTTTCCTATACTTCGCACAGTCTCACCCCCTTTTCACATATGATGACATCACGATGGGGTCTAATCGCCAAAGACTCACATCTCTCAGTTTCCTTCCCTTGTTTCAAGCACATCAACTCAACTTCATCACAGCAGAAATGTAACAGTTTAATTACGTAATGTAAAGTGTCAAACTGCCTCCACCATTGTAGTTGGTGCAACTGCTATGTGGACAGTTAAAGTTCCTCATATGTTATATTGGTGCATCCCATATTTCCTCTTTCCTTTTTTGGTTTGGTAAATTACTGGCCCCCTGGTTATAATGCGAGTCAGTGAGTTTATCCTCTTTCGTTAGGTAGGACAGAGTTATTATGTTTGGAGATTTAAAAATTAACGTAGATGATGTTTCTTGTAGCTTTGCTGCTGATGCATGTTACTGATCATTAACACGTTCTGTTTAACTTGACTTCCTGCCCAGGAAACATGCGATTCTGAAATTATGACTTTTACTCCACTACACTTACACTTACACTTAAAAGACAAATATTGTACTTTTGACTCTACTACATTTCTGAAGTGAAGTACTTGTTACTGTGAAGCAGAGCTTTTAGTCAGAGGAATGAATCACGGCCAACTCCTCCACTGTCAGTCATGTTGTGCTGCTGCATGTTTGAACAGCTTGGTTGGCCACGCTAGATAAAGATGATTCTGAAGATTCTTCTAGTCCATGTTTACATTTTTTAAATTAAATAAAGATTCATTTTGTTTTAAATGTTTTTAACACGTGTTTAACACGAGCAACATTCATCACTACCTACAGAAATGTGCTGTCCAACTTTAGAAAGCACGTCAAGGTGTTAAATGTTTGCTTGTTTCCAGATAAAGAGTTTGTAGTTGGCATCGTTTTGTTAATTCAATTGTGTTTTCAGGGTCATTCGATTGTATTTTGAACACTTGAGTATTTTTAAAGCAAGTACTCCAGTGCAAAGTTTAAAAAATACTCAAGTAAAAAAGCTCAAGTAAAAATTTAACTGAACAACTTTCACTTGTATAGCAGTAATATTTGACCAGAAATATCTATAATGTGACTCAAGTAATTCCGCTGAGTACTTTGTCCACCTCTGTTCAAGGCACAGATGTCAGAGGACAGAGCAGCTATGGAAACCCACAAAGCTTCATCTGCATCAAGTGATTTTTAAATACAGATTACCAACATGGTTAATGCTTAAAGATGCAAGGGCTTCTTACTTTGCGAACCAGATTTAACACAATCCTAAAATCCTGTTGACACCATCAACAACATTGTCACTCCTGCATCTCCTGATGTTCCTGTTTTTTCAACAACAGCAACAAAATCATCCTTCATTTCTTAAAGTAATGATGGCCACTCGTTTCTCTTTACTTAGCTGATTGGTTCTTGCCATAATATGAATTTTAACAGTTGTCCAATAGGGCTGTCGGCTGTGTATCAACCTGACTTTTGCACAACACAACTGATTGTCCCAACCCCATTAATAAGGCATCTGATTCATTGAGGAATCTAAAATATAAGACCTATTTAAGAGTTAAGAGTTATTTCACACTTTTTTGTTAAGTACATAATTCCACATGTGTTCATTCATAGTTTTGATGCCTTCAGTGAGAATCTACAATGTAAATAGTCATGAAAATAAAGAAAACACATTGAATGAGAAGGTGTGTCCAAACTTTTGGCCTGTACTGTAGAACCTTAGGCACCTGCGTACATCTGTGATCTGCTTCATCCTTGTATCACTAGTAGGTCACTCAGGTCTTCTGACCAGGTTGTCATTTGCACTTTGCACTTTTGTGAAGCAGTTTGTGACTTTGCTAGAGCCTACTACATAAACTTTACTACTTACTGTACTGTTACTGTATTAAACATCTCAAACGCTAAAACGCTTATCTATAGGTCACTTTGCCTCCCAGTTCAGTAAAATGTTCCAACGTCATTTTCAAGAGAAAGTGAACGTGTAGCCTATACAAGCAACAAAATGGTGCATGATTGACGACTGATTGCGTGTCAACCGAGTTATTAAGCTGAATGAGCTCCCATAAAGGATATCCACATAGGATACACCAGTTATTAAAACTCTTTATTGAAAGGTCGAGCGTTATATTATAAAGCAATGAAAATAAGGTTAGACATTTGACCTTTAGAAGACGCCCTTAACTTTCTTCAAAAAATAGCCGATGTTTAACCAGAAAAATGTTCGCGCATTTCCACAAGCCTTCAAACTGCTCCCTTCTCTTTGGGAAATACTTGTCATGAAAAAAGGGGGAAAAGCGATGAAACCAACATTTCAAAACAACACGCCAAAAAAACCCAACATTTCTGTTCATAGACATAGCAGATATAAAAAAAAAAAAAGACAGGAGAAAGATAGATGAATATTCTTACTGTTGTCGTTTCCGTAAAACAAATAGACTACTCCTCGTCCCTGTTCATCCCCACTACTCGCAACAACTAAGTGTGACAGCTGGATCAGAAAGGCGTGTTCATGTAGGTAAGTACGGATTCAAAGTTCGTTGAGCAGAAGCGACTCACAGACTTTTCTCGTATCCCACGCCAATGTTTGGACGTCACGGAGAGAAAAGTTGTATTTCCAGATTTAGAATAGACAATTGATGAACTAGTTTTCAGTGTCCAGTGATCCTGGACCTGTCCTGAGAACGCTTCTAAGCACACTCTGAAATAAGCACCTACATGTTTGAGTGTTTAGGAAGCAAAAAATAAACTTTACAGTGTCACAGAACAAATTTAAAGTCACCATCCGTTTGAATAACATGCTCGGCCTGATTTCAGTTGGCCTTAACTGTGCACAACAAATTTGACACAAGTTTTTCGATTGATTTTGTCACATCACAATATTTGCAAAAGTTTATCATGGTCCAGTGTTTAATTTACACATGGGGAAGTTTAAAACCTGATAATGATAATGAACAACATTTGCATATTAGTTATCCGGATTAAGTAATTAATTCAAGATGAACTGCTGTTACCTGCCACACTTATTTTGGAGAGTAAAGAATGTTCTCCTCGCAAATATGCTGCTGTGATCAAATTAAGTTTGACCTTGTTCTACGCGTTTGTGTAATAGTTGTTTTTCCCGGTTAACCAGTTCTACTTCTGTGTTACCGTTCATGTTGCCATTTCAACAGGAACACCGCACAATCCTGGTGTATGGGTCGATGTGGTATGAGCTATGATGAATCTGTTTCTGTTTTTATTATTGTGTATCATTTGTTTTACAAGCTCACTTTCTATCTTTATTATGGAATCATCCATCCATGCATTGATAAATATTAATCCTGTCTTGATATGACAGTGCGTATCCTCTGACTGTGTTTGTGTTCCAGCTGCTCAGACAGACTGGATTGCTTTAACACAGTCTATGGCTGGTCCTTAAAGCATTACATTGACACATATTGATTATAACTGTAGCTGCTGATCGATGGGAATATTGTAGACTTTGTTAGGGTGACACCCTGTGGCCAAGATTGATAGAGCAACTGCTTTACCCTGTATTTCTTTCATGGTCTCTCTGATCATCATTTAAAATACACATTACAACTATCATAATTAATGCATCTAGCATTTAATCAAACTATAAGCTAATTGCCGTTAATGCGTTTGAGACGAGGTGAAAAGCTGCTTCCTCTACACGTCACATGCAGCCAGCCAATGAGAGGCCGCATTTTCAAAGCTTAGCCCGTGAGGCAGAAGAATGTAAGTCTGTGCACCGGCTTCCCACTTACTAATCATCTTATTTGGCGACTCAAAACACAGAAGACGTCAGTCAGAAACAATACGTCGGGACCAGCACGTGACGATATGACTGGCAGCTGTAACAGGCCTGTTCCTTTTTCACAAACGGGATTTTTTTTCTTTTTTTCTCCGCTGCTTCAGGAGTTGCAAGCATGTCGTGCTCACAAATGACTCATCTACCAGCAAAGGTAAATGACACACACAAGCGAAAATATACATAAAATGAATTATGTTTTTAGCTGATTGGAAACAAACACACACACACACACACAGCGGCGGTTGTGTACAAAGACAACGTGGTGTAGCCTGTAGATGCAGATCTGGACTCCACATGGCCTTACATCGCAGTCAAAGCAGTCTGTCATGTGTTTTAGGTTTGAACGGATGTAATGCCTCGATCAGGGTGACTGGATTTGTCGCCTGATTCTTATTTCTCGTCAGGATAATGAAGGGGAGCAGTGCGCGTGGAGAGTTAATGTAGAAAAAAAAACAACCCTTGTCATGTTAATCGTTAACATCTGTCTCGAACTGGAGGTATTTAACCTCACCGTGAGACAACACAGTCAAATGAAAACATTTTTTTTTGGGCAGTGACATAGTGACACTGAAGTCCATGTCGATAAATGTATCTGTTTAAATCAATGTTACAGCTGAGCCAAAGGAGGAGGCATGAGTGATGATGTCATCAAGACAAACCCAGGAGCTTCTCCACAAACAGTGATCAGTGGGACAGCACCATTTTACTGGAGCACATTTTCTCCTTCACAGTAAGTCCTACTTTCAGGCTAAAATGATTTGGTTCACAGTTACAGTCATTAGTTCAGTGTTGGCATCCAACAACTGTCAAGTCTAGACATGTTTATTTCTTGCTTTGTGAGACAGGTTGTCTCTGTTGTCTTTTATATTTTCATGTCCAATTGTATTGTGGCAGTAAAGTTTCTTTGAAGTAAATGTAGATGAGGAGATTGAGCCCCAGACAGCAATGCTTAAAATGTGTTGCAGTCTGGGTGTAAACAGTATATCCAGTATGACTGAAAGCTAACACTGACACCACATTGCAGCTTTGCATTTTTTAATGCACACATCAAATACATGTCTTGCTGTGCAGATATCATGGAGTTTATAACCTTTTCTGTCACCATGAAGGTTTTAAAACATTTTCATGATTACATAACACAGTCCAATGTGCAACTTTGCACAGTCTTTTCAAACTCATGCGCTTTATACAGATAATACAAAAAAAAAAAAAAATGTTGAAGGGGGAAGTTTAAAGTCGCACTTCAGGTTGGACTACATCAAATTGATCCTAGCGTGTTGTTGCGGCTCTGTGTAGACATGCTATAACTGGGACGTCGCAGTGCTGGAGAGGGTGTCAGTATGAAGGGCCCAAGCTCCAGATGGGCCTTCTCCCTGGGCTTCTTGGTGGGGGCCTGCAGCGTCTACTTCTTCCTGCGCCAGGTGTGGTTTGAGAGGAGCTACCCTGTTCTGTCAGAGGCCCAGGAAAAAGCCACAACGGTGGGGGAGAGACCAACCAGCTGGAGGAAAGAGGGAGCTGCTCTCATCAACCTGCTCCACCCTCACCATGCAGGTGCTCCAGACATCACTGTGTCAAAAAAGTATATGCATGACAAGCATAGCATAAGTAAAATAAAACCTTGTATCCTCATATGTATTTTCATTATATTTAATTATGCAAAATTTGCTACTGTTCTATTAGATCTATCTTGTCTTTGTTCTGTATATAAATTAGGGTAATTAGCTTAAATGTCAGCACTGGCTCAAACAGTCAGTGAGTGATTGTGGAGTGACAGACTGATAGATAAGATGTGTGAAATGCATTTATATGATAAACACAGACAAGGTGTATATTATTAGCTTGGATGCTTTCATTGGTTTGGAAGTAGCCGTGGTAAAAGAGGGATATGTACACAGAGGACAAAAAGATAATTTTGCCTTTCAGTCAGTGGGATGAAACCACTCCACCGCAATGTCCACACATTTCATTTAATCAGTTTTTAATGAAACTGAATAAAAATGTACATATACATATGGTGTAGTACCTTCTTCTTGCTAATCCATCAAGGCATTTAGAGCTGTACTACAGTGCTCCAGGAATGTTGTTCAAGGTTTCCTGAGCTGGGGTTTCGCACATTGAAGGAAAAGGTCATTTGCACTGCTTACATGAAAGGTTTGAGAGTGCTCATAGCAAGTTAGAAAAAGGCATTAAAAGGGATAAAACGCAAGAAGAATGTGGAGTCAACTGAATGGATGAGAGCAGAAGGTAGAAGTCATGCTCATGTGTGAGGAGTGCCAGGGTGGTGTGGTGTGATGGCGGAATTATGTCTCCCAGAAGATGCATGATAAACGTCAGGCCTACACAGAGAAGGGTGTGAACGCATGTGCGGACCTGTGTGGCGAGCAAGCTGAGTGGTTGAGTCTACAATTTTTAGAAACAAAGTTGAAAAGAAACGTAGATCTACAACTAACAAGTATAAAAGAAACTTCCTCGTAAATGTATCTGCACTCTCGAATACATGCAACCCAGAGAAGTATAATTTGGGCCTCGCTGGTAGAGCCACACTTACAAAAGCTCCACTGCAAGCTAGTTAACATTGTTATGTGTTGTGCTGTTTGCTGTGTCCTACTAGATGAAGACGGCCGGGTGGCAGATGTGTTGTACCAGAAGGTCCGTGTTCTCTGTTGGGTGATGACAGGGCCGTACAACCTGCAGAGCAGGGCCCGCCATGTCAGGGCCACCTGGAGTCGCCACTGTAACGTGGTGGTGTTCATGAGCTCTGTGGAGGACCCAGACTTCCCCACTGTGGGACTGGGCACTAAGGAGGGCCGCGACCAGCTCTACTGGAAGACCATCCGAGCCTTCCATTACGTGTACGAGCACCATGCGAATGAAGCAGACTGGTTCTTAAAAGCGGACGACGACACCTATGTGGTGGTGGACAACCTGCGCTGGATTCTGTCCAACCACACCCCCGAAGAGCCCATCTACTTTGGTAAACGCTTCAAACCTTACACCAAGCAAGGCTACATGAGCGGAGGGGCAGGCTATGTACTTAGTAAAGAGGCCCTCAAGAGATTTGTGGAAGGTTTTCGGACCAAAGTTTGCACACACACCACCCCTGTAGAAGACCTAGCGCTGGGGCAGTGTTTGGAGAAGATGGGGGTTGTGGCCGGGGACTCGAGAGACACTTTGCAGAGAGAAACTTTCCATCCGTTTGTGCCAGAGCACCATCTGACTGGCAAGTTCTCCAAAAGCTTCTGGTACTGGAGCTATTGTTACTACCCAATTGTTGAGGCAAGTACTTTCACTTCTCTCTGGTACTACAGTGTAAGTTGGAAAAAAAAAGTTGTGAAACCTATACGTCATATCTGTGCTCAAAGTGTTGAAAATGCAGCGTCCATTGGACTGATGGTTAAGAGGCATAACATGTAAGTGCAATATTCCCAGTTTGATTCTCGCCAGAGATCTTTGTTGCATATGATACTGCCCTTCCTCCCCAGATTAATAGTCTATATCTTCACTGTGAGCTTGATGGTAACTGGACTTGCACTTTAATATAGTGCTTTTCTAGTCTTACTGACCACTCAAAGCGCTTTACAATACTTGCCACATTCATACATCACAGTCGCACACTGATGGAACAGCAATGAAGTGCAAAGTGGGGTTCAGTATCTTGCCCATGGACACTTCGACACCCTGACTGGAGGAGCCGGGGATTCAACCACCGACCTTCAAATTAATGGTCTACCTTCTGAGCCACAGCCGCCACAGCTTGCCAACCAAGACAAATGTCAAAAAGCAACTAGAAGTGGCACTATCAGTAAAACCACGTGTGTGTACCACCGAGTGGTTTACGGATAGCTCCTAAGTAAGACGACATTCTGTGGTGCGGATTAGTCTTATTAGAGAGGGGCAAGTCAGGCTAGGAAGAAATACCAGGGCGTGAACTGGTGAGTTGAAAATCCTTTAATATCATTAGTGTACATCTTAGAAATGTACAGTCGGGAGTGAGTATAATGCAACACAGTGTACTGTTAATTTTAGTTTTTGATGAAATAAACAAAATGTAGGTGTTGCTATAAATCACTTATCAGAGGGATAATAGCTAAATAAATGAATACGTGATTACCTGGCTCATCTGAATTCTGTATCTGACCTCCGCATAGTGAATTGAAAGAGAAATGAATTCATTTTAAAGTAGATGAATGCAGTAGAGACAATATCCTGTCAACAAAAGGAAAATTGGTCAATTTGTCGCTGATGATGCAACTAATTTATTGTACTTTGCAATTATAATGAGACAGGTCCATTACTGATCCTGTCAGATACAGCCTGCCAGTGTATGAAGCTGCTTTGTCCCGTCTTTCAAAGGAAAACAAGGAAACAAATTTACTTTTAATATTAGAGTAATTATTTTTTTTAATCAGACTGTAGAAATGGAAATTTGTGGTTTCAGAACTGTCAGCATATTGCAATTTATAAAAAGGCAGGTGATATTTTATATTCTTCTTGTTGTGAAACAGAAACAAAAAGGCAAAAGGCCAACGACGCATTGTTCCCACAAACAAGTATTTCTATGTAGCCAAAACCTGACGTACACAGATTTTTACTGTATGTCGTTCCTCTGCGCCGTAGACCGCCATTGTTGCTCAAAAAACTTTTAAATACGCACGAAAGAGTCACAGTGTCGCACTGGTTATCAGCCTTGACCGCAATGAACATGGGCACAGCTGTTTTTCTTGAGTGAGCCCCCTGCACACTGTCCTGCTTTTGAAAATGCTCACTAGTGCACAAAATGCGTATTAATCCACAACAGAAAATAGTGCCGGACATAGACGCAATTTACTTCATTGCCTGTTTTTGGAAATGAGTGTGTCTAAAAAAAAAAAAAATTAAACCATAGATAATGACTAATCCTTAAAACAAATGCAACAAAGAAGATGTGCTACATGTACCTTTTTCATACAGGAGAAAATCACCTTTAGATTTTTTTGATTGAATTTGTACTAATCATCTCAACAATGTAAGCTCCTCATGCCAGTGAGATTCTTGGTGCTTGTTTTGTTTGTTTTGTCTTGTTTTTCTTGTTGTTTTTTGTGCTGTGCAGCAGAGTTCAGTTGAGCAATGAAACCTGTGAAACCAGATTTCAGTCTGGTGATTGATGGAGGCTGCCACACAATGTTTATATATATTTTTGTTTGTTAAATGCCTCAGAATTATTTATACTACAATTATAGCGTCTTTTGAAAATGTCATATTGCACAGTGTACACTAATATATATATTTCTGAATCTTTCTCTGACTTGGATTTTATGTGCATGTGTGGACGTGCATGTTTTTGTCTTTGCTTGTATGTGTGATCTGTGTGTTATTCTTCCTCAGGGTCCACAGTGCTGCTCCGACCTGGCAGTATCGTTCCATTATGTGGAAGCAGAACTAATGTACACACTGGAGTATTACACCTACCACCTGAGAGCGTACGGCTACAGGCCACGCTACCGGCCGTCCCTACGCCAGGGACTTAGCCTCGGCGCTCTCACGCAGACCACCGTGACGGCGGGATTTGAAGGGGTTGGAGAGGTGACGGATGGAAGGAGTCTCACAACTGCAGCCTTCTCAGTTAATGGTAACCAAACCGAAGTGGAGACAGAGGAAGGAGAGAGAGACAATCTGAACTCGCGCCTCGCTGAGAACAGGACTGCAGTCACACATGGTAGACGGCACTGATCCTGTGTTCAGATGAGGCCGAATGTGTTTTTAACTGTGACGTGTCTGACGAATCTACGTTAGAAACACTTGTAGCTACTGTCACTCAGTGAGAAAGACCTATTATCATGGCCACTGTCTTGGCTAACGGTGTTTTTTTCTGACACAGTATACCACAGCCAGTATGACACTGTATGCTCCCAGCACAGTGTGATTCAGTGGGAGCTAAGAATGGCTCCGCTATTTTCATCCAAGTTCACAAGAACACTTGGTTTAGCTTAAATTAACTTTGACATCATCAGTGTCAGAATTAGTGCATTTGTGATGTTACACGGTCACAGATGTTCGCTTGGAGTGATGTAAGAATAGCCGGATAGAATTTTATTTTAATGTGTTTAACAAGTACCTGATCTGAGCCAAAAATGCAGTGACAGATGTATGAAATAAGCTCATAATTTTTTTTAAATTAATTTTCATTTCATTCATTATTTTCAAAACGTTTTTTCAAATGGAGAGCAACAGAAAAGTATATAGCCTCTTATGGCCCCTCTGATTTTTCTGATGTTAATGTTTTTTCTGATGTTATATCTGGTGTTGCTGATGTTTTTAATTTTAATTATTTATTCCGTTGTTTTGAAACAACATGCAAGAAATCCATTTCAAAGAGCCGTTGTATCTTCGTTTGCATGTTGCCTTTTAATGTAATTTTTAAATCCTCTGCAAATCGTGATATGTTTATTTCAGTGAGAACGACTGTGCTGTGAAAGATCTTGTTTTTAGCTTCGAAAGATGTAAGACGCTCTGATGCGGAAGTGTGCACTCGAAACCCTCTGTGCTTCTGTTTGGAAACACTGTAGCCTCTGATGAACATTATTATACAGAACTCCAATGATTTCCCTCTTGTAGCAGGCGTGATTGGACATGACTGAGCACTGGAGCCAGGCTTGAAGAATCACTCATAAACAGCTTCAGGAAAATGCACCAATGTTTTAAATGAATAAATTATGTATAAAAAATTATGTTTATTTTGAACTTTGAAGAAACAGAAATAACATGAAAAAGAAATAATCATCTTTCACTTCTAATTATGTTTTGTTTTCAGGTAAAGCAAATACAATCTGTGAAGTTTATGGTCACTTTCATAAGCCAGCCGGCAGTTTTACAGTGTGAATCATGGTTTAATCATTTCCATCAGACATTTCATTCATTGTTTGTGTTCTCTGTGATCTGTCACTGTAGCCAGATGAGTTGTTTCAGTCTACAGCCCCTGAAGAAACCTGCAGCACACAAATACACCACATTTATATAATCAATAATGTATAATCAGCATCATGTGCAAAATCAATTATTTAATACACAGTAAAACTAAGGTGCACTGGCCTTTTATGATGATTTAGAAATTTTTTTTTTTTCTGTCACAAAGGACAAAAAAAAGTCATTTGAGTCATCAGTGCTTCTAACACATTAAACCTTGGAACAGCAGAAATCTTCAGAAGCTCTTCTGTCCTATATGGTTTTAATCCTTTACTCAGTGTTAACTTTGTCTTTTCAAGTCGTGGAGACTTTGTGTGTGATGTTCCATCTACTGAGTGAAACAGAAAAGGCACTGACCTCAGCCGGCACTTGTTGAGAAAAATGCCTCTCCTCTCTGGATACTCTCTCCTCCAGGGACCATTATCTGTGAGAGCAGACAATAGAAAGATATATTGTCCGTATGATGAGCATCAGAGACATTGTGAAATCTAACTCTAAACGCCCATATCAGCCAACAGGGCTGCAGTGGGTATTTGACTCTTGTAAATTGCCGCACTCACCAGGCTCTGAGTTTCTCCTTCCCATGAGGCCAACAAAAATGTCGTGCATTTCTCCTAGTAAGAAGAATGAGAACCGTTTAACGATGTGTTTTCCAACGAAAGCAAGCGCTTTATCGTATCATTGGTAAATGACAAAGGTCTTACTTTTTTGGGGTGATTGTACAGTGTTTGCATCTGATGAAAAAATAAAAAAAGGAAAAATAACAGCTTTTTGAAACAAGTTGTGGGAGATTTTCAGGTTACAATCCTGACTAGATCTAAGAAATTTCTAACACAAAATCTTAACATTTTTTGTGTTTGTTTTTTTAGTCATTATCATTAACATTGCTACTGTTATTAATACTACCATAAACACATGAATGTTATCGCTCGTCGTCAGTCGGAAGGAAGACTCACCGGCGTTTCTTCTGCCCATCAGACCCACAAAGCTGTCATAATCCAAATCGCTATACCTCTTCAGAATGTTCCGCTTGAGGTTGTCCAAGCCTACGGTCTGCTGCAATTACGAGAAGCACAAAGAAAACATCAGTTTCTGTTATAAAGATTTTCCGTACATGGTTTCGGTCGTTACGCGTCAGGAAACCTACATCTGAAGGTGATCTGCGCGATCCGGGTTCCTCGCATCTGCACTGGCTGTAGCGAAGTTTCATGATGAGGAACAGAGTCACCAGTAGCAAACCTCTCCTCATTTTCTCAGCACCACCTGTGCAAGGATATTCACAATCAACATTTTGTTGCTTCTTTACGGGCAACTAGCCTACATCACTGAAAACTGCATTTTCATCAAGGAACAACTTGTACCTGTTGCGCGTAACTCGCTGCGTAATTGGTGCGTAAAAGCGCGCGGGTGTAGGGTTTACAAAGGTATAGTTCATGGAACGTGTTGTTATTAAAATCAGTAAATTATTGTTTCAATTATCTTGCACACATCCATCATAGAAATAAAGACATGACTCCAATAATTTCACTCAATCCTTTTGTGTTCCCTCTCCAAAAAGTCGTGATAAACCTTAAATCCACTTCTCCATAAAAGGAGGAAACTGTTGAAAATATAATAAATACGCACACATTTTACGTTAAGCATTCAAATGTGCATTTTTTTTTTTTTTTTTACCTGATTTCTGTCGAGCAGGTAATTTGGTAAAAGAGTCAGCTGCGTGCGCCCTGGTGCGGAGTGGAGTGGGAACGGATAGATCCTGCAGTGAGATCCGGTGAGGATAAATGAGACGTCCAGGCTTTGGGCTAATAAATAATAACTGGATACCTGCGTAACGCCAATCAGCAACTGGAGCGTAGGTGGGGTACCAGGTCTTATATCACGTTGTGGTGAGCGCTACGTAGTCTACTTATTGGTGGTCATGATGCTGCTGCTGAGAGCTTATGCCCCCTACTAAACACGCACGCACACACACCCTCATAAAAAAAAAAAAGTCCAGGCAACGTCACGAGGACATAGGTTAGTGGACTCAAGCACATCCCTGAACATATTTGGAAATTTTCTTTACAATTGAGTTCAGTTGGCTTTGGATATAAAGGGAACAAATAAACACAACAATTTTTAATTGTAGTTTATCTTACAGTTTGAGTTAAAACCTGAGCTTCTGTGTTCAAAGTGTCATTTATCCATCTCTTTGCCATCAGACTCACATGCCCCTCTAGGTGCCCTTCCACCCCACTGACCAGTTGACATGGTCACTGATAAGATACTAATCTTTTTAGGAAGTAATTATATAGATAGCCGCTGCCTCTGCATGTCACTGTAGAGGATGGTGATTAATGTGGCTAGACAGGCTACACAGCTGTGTGTTTGCTATTGACTGCCCTCGTTCAAACACAAAATGTGAGACAAAAAAAACATTTGTGCATCTACACCTGAGTAGCTATAGGTTTTGGTTAGTTAATAGAATAACAAGTTAATGTGCCAACATGCTGTGTGGGTTTAATTTAATTTAAATTTCAAATATTTGACAAGGTTTAAGAAATGTTGTGGTTTTTTTGTTGCATACAAAATAAAATAAATCTGTTCATTTTATTTCATTTTATTTTTTGGCTACAACCACAAGTCAAGCAGTAAATGCATGCGTTATCAGTGCAGCCACTGAACAGACAAACACGCTGAGTTGTCATGACTAAAATCCAGAAGTGCCGTTTGGACAGACACATCTTCATACCAGTATTGACACAATGAGTAACACGTGATTCTGAGGGTCTCTTGAAAGTGTTCCCATGGCTGCTGTAATCTGTTCTTTGTTAAAGCGCTCTGACAGGTGGTGAGATGAAATGTCTGTCTTGTAACATGTATAAGCACCGATGGTGTGATAGTGTTTTATACAGCAACAAACGGTGCTACAGGATTTAGTTGCTCTGACATTGCAGTAAAGGCATCATATGAAATCAACAAATCTAAGTGTATCGTAAAAAAAAGTATTTTCCTAACATCAGCAACAGCAGAAAACAACTCAAATTTAGTGCTCATACCAAACCTATCATTTTTCTTGCAATTACACAAGCAATTACACTTATGCTGATGTTTGTGCGCACATGCACAATGCAAACAAGCATGAATATTTCAGCAAAGCAAAGTTTGAGATCATAGCTGTGAACAGGCAGGAGATACTGCTGCAGATTGCTGTGGCCTCTGGAGACTTAGGCCTCATGGAGGAGGCTATGACACCAACAACAAAGCACCAGGCAAAAATCCAAATGGTGCATTTCACAAAAGGTTAACACTGCTGCGTTTTAGTAATGACTTCCCATTTCCATATTTGTCCTGTTCCCGTATGTAGTAGCGCGGGGGTGAAGTGAGGTGTATGCAGCAGTGCAGGGGTTCGGGATGGGAGATCTGACAGAAGTGGGGAAGTCATTAATTGCATTTTTACATTATTGATGAGTTTTTTTTTTTTTTATATATCTCTTGGTAATCAAAGCGACCCTGTTTTTGGACCAACAGAGTGCACAGGGAAAGAGTGCCAGGGGCTGTTTATCCACAACATGCCAGGGCAGAGGGAGCTTCTCATCTCACTGAAAGGCAAATGGATATTGGGTTGGATGTGCTGCAGGGCTGGATGGATGTCCTCCTATACGTCACAGGTACATGCCCTGCGGACTGCTGAACAAAATCACATGCACCCTTGCCTGTATTGCATTTGGATGTCACTCATTCCTGACCTCACAATGAAAACGGTAGCACTCCCACTATGTATGAGCTCCCCTCAGAGCTGCAGACAGCTGCAAAGACGATTGGACAGTATTTTCCCTGACAGGTCAGCAGGACTTTCATGGTTGGCTCAGTAACAGCAGGTAGCCCACGGTGGCTATAGATGGACCAATATGAGGGAAGACAAAAGGGAAAAGGCACAGCTCAGCTTCATGCTGAGATCATCTGATATGAATGCGTATGACTCAGTGTGCACAACAAATTTAAACGATGTTGAGGTCTAATGCGAAGTAGTGTGACTATCAGTCAGTTGGCCAATTGAAAACATTTGTATCTTCTTTTGCTAATGATTTAATGTAAAAAGTTTATTTAATGTTGTCGGGCTTCATCATTTTCCCATTCAGATTTGTTCCCCTTCTTGCATCCCCCCCTAATTTAAAAGTTTCCTTATATGATTTTGCCCATTTATCCTGCTACACCTGTATTGAATTACTGGATTAACAGGTTGAATAGATTGACATAACCTTGCGGTGGAACATATACAAAGAGAGAAACATAGAAGGAAAAATATTAATAAAAATCTGCAGAAGGCCGGGTTAACTGAAAAACAGCCCGGCAGGTCAATTTGTTGTATGATCCGTGTCAGGACAAGAGAATACAAATTTGTTCCTCTATAGTTGCGTATCTGGCGAAGGAGAGCAGCAGGAGTACAGTCACACTGTTCTCCCTCTGTTCTCCCATCTAATGGAGCTGCCAGTCATCCATTTGTGCAGGCTTTCATGGCCTGAGAGGGACAAGATAAAGTAAGTTCCACCCTGGAGTTGAGAGGAGACAGTGACGCCACAGCCCTTATATGGGAGAGACGTTATGAAAGAATGAGTGACCAGGGGGAGACGGAGAAAAAAAAGAGAGTGGGCAAGGACGAGAGGCGAGAGTGAGATTGCAAAGACGTGCGACAAAGTACAGGGTGTAGATTTAGCTATATCTGTGGACAGGCTGGGGTTGGATGCGCAGCTTGGAATCTCTAGCCAGAAAGTCCAAAGGGGATTCTGCATGTGTGAACACAGTCAACAGGAAAACAGTCCCTCACACACTCAGTGGCCATCCCTGCTGTTTGCTGTTGCTTGTGGCGACATGGAGACTAAAATAAGCCGATCTAGACGATGATTCCAGGCCTCTCAACGTTAGATCATGAGGCACACCTGTCAATAATTGAGTTAATGGGCTCTAATCTAATGGGGGAATTTAACTTAGAATGTACTTCTCCCTCTCCTCGGGGCATGCAAAATGACTTTGATGGATGCAGTTTTTTATTCCACCCACTCCTCCCTGATCTCTGACTTGGAAGGTCCAGAAGTGTCACTTCCATCTAAATGTTAATTTGAAGACTGTTCCTTTACGACTGGCATGGATGTTGATATGCTTTGAAAGTCTATTTGCATTTGACCACAGCGGGTATGTGGAACTGTTGCTGTTGTGTTGCCAAAGTCATTCTTTTTTTCCCCCATCGTTTTCCAAAGAGCTCCTAAAAGTGTTTTTCTGCTTCCCCGTTGTCAAAAGTTTTTTGTTCCCTCTAATTTTCTCTCAGTGGCGATCGTTTGCACTCGGGTCTGTGCTGTTTAGGCTCATGAATCTCTCTTTTTTAAGATTGGAGGATTGTTTTGAGACAGTATTGCCCATTTTCTACTCATCAGGCAGTGAGAATACTCCAGAAAACACATTAGCATCCCGTTTGTCACAGACGCAATACACAGGCTGTGATTTGCACTGTAGTTATGGTGCAATCAAACACTCGTGTTTGTTGTGTTTTCAATTCTAGAAATATGTTTTCTATCCTGAGCAGACTCAGTGTTGTGCATCAGATGAACAGGGGGCATTGTAAGTTTGCTGCAGAATTTCTGTTTTCTGACAAAGGGTTTTGCTTTTTAATGTGACAATTTATTATTAAACATACAACATAACTGAGTTATGAGGATTTTCAGCAGTGGGGTGCTGAATGCCTCCCATTTTCTGCAATGGCAAGATGTAATGGTCGCTTCATGGTAGATTTATTTCCTCTGCCCTCCCTTCATTAATCTTCTGCCAGCTTTCCAAACCTTTCGACTTAGCAAACCTTTGCATTCAGTTTAAATATTGTTTATCGATGGTATTTAACACTGAGGCAGCCGTCTGCTGTGGGATTCTACTCTGTGATGAAGGAGCTGCAAAGCAGCAGCCATTGCACAAACAGCAAGGAGATGCAACAAGTATGATAGTTGAAAACCCCTCAAATATATACTCACCAAGCATGGTAACCCTTTCATTTACAGGCTGTTAATTATGTAGTAATTCTGTAATACTGTGAAGAAATGACCAAGAAATAACAGTCAAGTGAAATCAGTAAAATCAGTATAAAGACAAAAATTGTAGTAGTATAATTACCAGGAATTACTGTAAAATACAGGGTAATTACAGAGTAAAATTGAAGCAGAATAAAGAGTATTCATTGGTAGTTGTATGAAAATGAATTGTTATAGTAAGAAGAATAGCCCACATACAGGGACAGATCGGTGTCGATAACCTTGTGTTTCCCGAAGGCAAGCCGTGTATTAACACCATAGCCTATAGGCTGAACAATTAATGCTAAAGCAAAAGCATGTCTCTGAACAGTTAGTTTCTTAGCAGTGTGTTGTCATTTAGCACTAAATTATTTAAGTCCATCTCAACGTGGGATGTCCAGATTGAGCATCATGCGCATCCGTCAATGCCTTTGCCCTTGTGTTGCACCCCAATCAAAATGATAATCCCATTAATATCGGTTAATAACCCTTATTGAATAACGACATGCTGTTTCAAAAGCCTCAGTAATAAACCTAATGTGTTTGTGATTTCCACAGTCTTACATTCTAATAAGCCAAGAAGAGTGGTAACCACTGTAACACTGTAATCAAAAGCAAACGGGGCGAGGTGAAGTGTGTTAAGAAAAACATTCCCCACACCGCTACACCACCACAATCACAACCACCAGCCTGGACTGTTGAGCCAAGGCAGGGTGGGTCCAAGGATTCATGCTGTTGATGCCATATTATGACAGTATAGATCAGACCGGGCTGCATCTTTACAGTCTCCGACTGTCCAACTGAAGCTGCAGATCTCTCTTCCTGGCTGACTGGAGAGGAACCTGATGTGCTCTTCTGCTGCTGTAGCCCATCCACCTCAAGGTTAAACGTGCATTCTGATGCTTTTCTGCTCACCGCGGCTGTGAAGAGTGGTCATCTGAGTTACCAGCTCCAACCAGTGCGACCGTTCTCCTCTGGCCTCTCTCAAAATGTTTTTTTTTTGTTGTTTTTGGCACCAATAATCACGCCTCAGAGATCACATTTTTCATTATTCTGATGTTTGATTTGAACATAAACTGAAGATCAAAAGTGGTTTCATTGTGAAGCTGATGAGGACTGCCAGCTGGAAGGCAGACTGGCAGAGTGTAGGCCGACACAAGCAGACTGAGATCAGAGGAGGACGATTATATAACCTTTTAGGCACGAGTAAACAGAGTCAAACATGGTTCAGGCAAACATGAGTTTGTCAAATTCAAACTTGAGTTAAAGTTTGGCTGTCGTGTTAGGACCATGTTGGCGCAGGTGGACTGGCAGCAGGAGGGAAACACAGAATCACACCCAGACCAACACACACATACACACAGACAGACAGAGACAGAGAGAGAGAGGGAGAGAGAGAGAGAGAGAGAGAGAGAAACAGGGGACAAACAAGAAGCAGGGAGAGGAAAAACAGCATGAACACTAGCAATGAGGGAGGTGTGTTCCAAATAAAGTGCCCAGTGAGTGTGTAGTAGATAGCTGAACAGACAATAAGTGAGAGGCAGAGATGTGCTATTATAAAAAAATTTGAGCAACTTCCCTGTTTCATACTTGAACCTAAATTCAAGGCTAACAACCAATGCCAATATTAATTATCCCAAAAAACACTCTTGTTGTAGACGTGTTGTTCAGTACATGAATCTTTAACATCCTCACACTGAACTGACCACTTTAATCCCCTCACTGGTAAATAGCTATTCCACTTTTCTGCAAAGAGCTTTACAATTTGCCTGTCATTCAAAAACATAAACATAAACACACACACACACACATTCACACACTGGTGACAGCAAGCTACAAATGCAAGGTGCACGCCTAACCATTGGGAGTCATTTTGGCTTCAGTGTGACACTTTTGACATGTGGAGAGGAGAACCTGTGTATTGAACGGCCAACCCTGTGATCAGTGGAGGACCTGCTCTGTCTCTGGCCGTTACTTCCTGGTTTGTAGCTTATTAAAAGAATATGAAACTTAATCTGTTTCAGATATTTGGATGCTGAGCTTTTAACCTTATAAACTGTAAAACAACAAAATCAGGGTTTGTTATTGTAACCATGGCAGAGGTCCCCCAACCATGTTTGCCTCGACCTTTTTGCGCCTCAACCCAATCCGACAGTTTTGAGAGGAATATATAAAGTGTGTCGTCCTGCTGACAGGGGCATCAGATCCGAAACCACCTCTATGTGTCACTCTGGAAGGCATGAACAAACAACTTATGTGGCTGTTAAATTTCAATGACTTGTTGGGTAATTTGCTCCGCTGTTTTATTGTCTTGTTTTTGTGTCTTGGTGCAGCTGCAGGCTTTCAACTTGACCATTTGTCTGTATATATTCCTGCAGCAATAAGTTGTCGGTCTGGCCTCTGAGCTGCCAAACTAACTTTATTATTATATGTGGGAATTTGCAGTAGGTCACCAAAAGATGTGTTCTTCTGGCACAGTCATAACCATCTCGAGAGCAGTAGACAAGGCTCTTGACTGATATTTTGTGTTGGACCCACGATGGAGGTGTCTGTTTTTTGGACTTCTGGGTTGATGATGGAGATGTAACATAGGGTTTATAGCTCATTACTGCGGTGTGAACAAGAGCCGGCAATATTGCAATTGAGCTTCCAACACACCTTGATATTAGACTGACTGACTGTTCCCAGAAAATGACCTCTCTCTGCTGCTTATTTCATTTTGTTCCACCTGCTCATAAAATTGTGTCAAGGGAAATTATGGAATCATAAGATCAAAGTGTGCAACATAGCGACTGAGACAGAAATTGGAAACCATGAAACAGTTCACGGTCGCATTATTCATCCACTGATTGATTTTGAATATTTGATATTAGGAGTTTTGTGATTTCCCCGCTACGTGCGCGTTCTCCTGTTTCTACGTGCGACCATACTGTGCGTTCATGGGTGAGGTAATGACAGCATGAAAATTTAAAGGAGAGATGTTGAATACACATATAAACACTCAAACACCAAGCAAACTGCACATGTTTTATTCAGCTGTGATGTGTCAGATACCCATGAGACAATGTTGAAAATTTCCCATGACAGTGCTGGAAATACAACTGGCCACATTGATCTGAGGTCTTTTCTATGGCAATCATCCCAGTCATTTCCTGAGGGGGTTGCTTCAGTCCTTTGTTCTTTGTTTCCTAATATGGTCATTAGGTTCAATGTTAGATACAATCCACCACTGGCCCATGTCCACTGTATGCTCATCATTTCTGAATTTCAAAGCAGAATACATATTATAGATTGACACAATGATAAGACTGGACCAAAGGTGAGTCCAGCATAAGGGGTAATTTCAGAGACAATAAAAAACTTGGCTTTGAATGCCTTCTGGCATTTTTGTGCTCCGCTTTGTCTTTTTTCACTAGAGACCAAGTCAATGAAACACATTATTCATGGAGCGCTCACCTAATTTTCTGGCCAACATCACCTTCAAGAAACAGCTGTTATTGCTTTCATGGTATGAGGGGTCAGCTACTGATCAATCCTGACACATCAACACAGTTGTACTTCTCTTGAAGGCAAAGCTAAAGCATGGATGACATCACAATCATTTCAGGTGTTGGAGGTTGGATTTAAGATAGTAGAAGATACTCAAATACTCTTTATTTAAAAAAAAAAAGGAGTAATAAATAAGATATTTACAAATTGTAGACACAAATCTAGAGAGACATAAAGACGCAAAAGCTTTCACATTTACTTTATGTTTTCTCTAGTTTTCATGCTTTACAGAATGAGTGGGGATTTCCAGCACGTGTATTGAAGCATGAAACATGAACAACAGTGAGATCTCAGTTGTACAAAACAGAGAATTTTGTTTTACGGCATATTAATATTTATTTTTCTGTTCAGTGATTATATGTGAGGAGACTTTACTGTGCTGACTTCCATGGAGCCACAGACGGACAGATAGACGGACAGATAGACAGATAGACAGATAAAAGCCCCACCAGCACCACCCCCTCAA
Source organism: Seriola aureovittata (assembly GCF_021018895.1). Classification (NCBI taxonomy): domain Eukaryota; kingdom Metazoa; phylum Chordata; class Actinopteri; order Carangiformes; family Carangidae; genus Seriola; species Seriola aureovittata. Next base: position 5,524,180 of record NC_079372.1, on the reverse strand, counting down.
CACACACACACACACATACACACACACACATACTCGAGCACACAGATGACTGATGGCCCAGGGCTCTCCTCTGTAAATGACAAGTGCCATCCATAACAGGCAGGCAGGGGCTGGTAAAGTGATTACGTTCATAACACACGGTGTCCTGGTAAACACAGCTGGCACCACGTCTGTCACGCTAGACATGAGGGCAAATTGCTCAGTCCATGTAAAATTATGGATTGTGTTTTAGGTTCATCTTAACAGAGGGTTGTCAGCAACATAGCAGATGGAGGGACTACACCTTTATTCCACCTCACTTACTGTAACAACTGGCTGTCTGAGCCAGAGGATGTCAGGGATGGCCAAGATTGATCAAAACTGATAAGATACTGGGATGACTTAAGGTCTATTGTGAGCATGGGGAGCACATTATAAACTCATTATACATCACTATCTGATAATTACATGCATCATAATTCATTATAAATCTGCCACAACTGTATAATGAGACAGTGCCATGTTCTGATTTTAATGATTGTGCTGTGATTCACTCATGATAATACAGTACATACAAATACGAGGTTTTGTGCTGTGAAAAAGGCCAGTTGCTTTTAACATTTAAAACCTTTACATACCCACGGTACACCTGCACCACTCTCCCACTTATTTGCTTGATTAGACCTCTTCTCAGGATTTTGTACAGACTGTTTGTGGTCTTTTCCTTACCTTATTACCATTCACTCACATGCTTCATACTACATACCAATTGTATTTTAAGAATCATATATTATACTATTGTTTTTTTAAAAAAAAAATCTTTTTAAACTACTGTGCCAGGAAATGCAATACCTCAGCCAACAGACAGCCAACACCAAATAGCAAATTCAGGATGCCATGCACAGACAATTCAGTTTCACAAAGAGGAAGTCAAATGTTCCTCTGAACATTTTGTACTGATTTTATTTTGCAAGTTCTGCATGGATCTTGGGTCTCACCAACGTCGCATAAAATATTTCAATGTTTTTCAGGTGGGAGTACCTCCTCCATTTCCCTTGTGCATTGCATCATGGGACAATAGTGTACATCAGCAGCATACTCAAAAGTCAAATGCTTCTAAAGTATGCACACTGACGTTTTAAAGCATACTTAATTTTGTCACTGAACATGCTACATGCTAAGAACCTCACTAGGAATATTATATAAAATGTAACTGGGACACAACTACCTTTTTGACATCCCATTGGAAAAACACAGGTGCAGTTCATAATTATAATTTCATGGTCCTCATATTGAGCATGCTAGCTTACTTGGGCACTTAATGGAGTATGCATCATTAGTAATGACATCAAGTTCCATTAAGTGTCATTTTCCCTCTACAAAAAGACAAATTCCCAACTGTCTATTCCCAGTTTAACTCTGCCCAACTTTAGCCTGAACAGAGGTGCAATCATCCGGAATAACTGAAAACACCTGTGTAGAACAGAATGTAAAGGAGGTAAGAGGGAGCATCTATGATTCCATTAAAACAGATATAAACCATGAAAGGTCTCACACTGATTAGGTAGAATCTGTTACACCTCCGCGCCGGCGACAGCCAGAGCTGGAGGCATATTGTTTTCGGATTGTCTGTCTGTTCCATTCTTGTGGACACGATATCTCAGTAACAGCTTGATGGAACTCCCTCAAATTTGGCACAAACATTCATTAGGACTCAAGGATGACCTGATTAGATTTGGTGGTCAAAAGTCAAAGGTCAAGATCAGTGTGACCTCACAAAATGTGGTTTTGGCTGTGTGAACACAATATCTCCATGCCTTGAGGGAATTTCTTCAAATTTTGGACGAGCTTCCACTTGGACTCAAGGACAAACTGATTAGATTTACTGGCTAAAGGTCAAAGGTCAAGGTCAGCGTGACCTCATAAAACACTTTTTAGCCATTACTCAAGACTTCACACAGTTATTATGACAAAATTTCACACAAATGGTTAATATTTCATATGACTCTGGACAATCAGAGATGTAACCGGAAACTAGTCTGAGTGATGGAGGCAGACAACCATGAGGTGATAATCTGGTTTCATCTGGTAGGAGCCTAAGGAAATCGTCATCGGGTTTGCTCTTCTCTCATTTTCCTTATCTTACATTTTTAGACACTTCATCTCAAAGACAAACACTTGTTCATAAAAGTCAGTTTATCAATTATGATATTTAGTGTGATATTTGATAACAACAGTGTGAAAGTGAATATTGCTTTGGACCTAAGGAAAGCAAGACGCCGGCGTCAGGGGACAGAAAGATAATTAGTGAGTGGCTGTCACAACAGGACACCGTTGAATGACAACATTATTTGTTTCCTTCCGTCAGTAACTCATCATCTAATTACAGGTGACACACTATCTTTCACATTACATCCAGTGTCTCACCATCAAGCCTCAGTGTCACTGTTTCCCCCCATCTCCCACTCGTCCCGCCATCGTTTTCGTCGCCATCATTTCCTGAAAATGCTCCGGGGTTTACATTGGATGTATTGTGGGAGATTTAAATAGAACATTCTTGGGAGGACATCTGTGACTCACTGTGCCTTTTGGGTAATCACATCATCAAGGAGCTTTACAGTAAGGACAGTAGTAGATCAGCTGGGCAGGAGTTTGAATACCAGAGGGTCGTTGCGTAAATGTGATATTTTCTTCTAATGTTGTTGGTAGTTGTAGATAAGTACAACTACATTTCAAAATAGAAATGAACAACAACTCCTCTGCTATGTTTTCTCAGTTTTGCCTATGGTCTGTCTGATTTGCATTTGTTTTGTTGCAAACCTGCCACTCCTGGTCATCCAGTCTGAATGTGGCTAAAAAAGGTACCGCCCCTGTTAATCACGTATTCTGTCATATCCCTCGGCATCTGCTTTGCATTTGGCTTTAGTGTCAAACTGTCAGTTTATATAGTGTTGCAGTTTGCCTCATCTGACTGCATTCAAGTTGTTGACTTTAGGTCCTCCAAGACTTTTGAGATGTCACAGTAGGAAAGGCACAAGTGTGAATAATAAAATGAATGATGGCAGAATTTCATTTAGATGCTTTTGTTTCAGGGTCCTAGTATTGTGCCTGCCGGCTCGCTGTCACACTGTTGTAGAAGGCTGGGTCACTTAGACCGGAGCCATCGTTAATGCAATTAGTGACACCTGTGCAAGTCAAAAAAAAAAGTTACTGACAAAGTCAAGACCGTTTTATTGCTCCATGATCAAACATAACACAGGCATTTGGTGGAATCAACATTTTTTTTCTCATTAACGTAATGTAAATAAACATGTTTTATTAATTTAACTACTTAATTCAACTTCAACTTAAAATGAATTTGTAACAGTCTTACTGTTAAGATTTGCCTTCAGGTTACTCTTCAATTAATTTTTTTTCCTGTTGTACGTTTGGACTTTCCACTTCCTGACATTTGACAGATAATTAAAGGATTAGCCAACATTAGCATTGACAGCTGTTTGCTTACCAGATTTGCCAGGAGCTCCTGTCATTGTTGCATTTACAACACAAGAGGTTATAATACGCCCTCGAAGCAACGCTACTTCTTCAGGGCAGCATGGGCGCTACAGTGACTCCCATATCAGAAAGTGATGGGATGGTCTGACTGGGCCGGGGCTAGCTGGTTAGCATGCTAACTTCAGTAAGAAAAAAGAAGCGATACAAATAGAAGCAAATCAAGAGGGTTACTTTCCCGCCGCTGGAGACAGCTTTTGGTGAGAAAGGCAATGAAATTTGAACGTTTCTTCTGGGCTAGTATATAAATAGCTGTTAATGCTAATGCAGACTATGTAGAAATAGCCAAAAACCTTTAAATAAACATAATAATTTATAGTACACTTAATTGCTTTGCTAAAATCATGTTCTTGCTCAAAGACAAAAGTCTATGTGACACACCGTAAATTTTCCTCTTATTGAAACGTCTCCATTCACTGCTTGAGAACGGTTAATTAGATTCTCTCCAGCCATGGCCTGTGCTGCGTCAGTGCAGAAGGGCAATTTGCTTTGACCGCCTACTCTGGCATGAAGGACTGCAGACCATTCTCTCACAACTGTGGCTTTTGTCTCGAGCTGCTGCCATGCCCACACAACTGAGCCATCTAGCTGCTGTCAGCTCAGCCCTCAAACTACTGAGACATTACTAGGATGCCTTGTGAGAGCAAGAGCTGACACTTTAGAGCTGTTGATGACACAAATAGGAGGCTCTAGGTTCACTTTTGTGCGCCTAAATCAATGCTGTATTACATAGTCCCCTTATATACAGATATTACCCGAGGGAATGTGGCTATTTAGTTTGACCTGAGTGGGAGTTTGGTTATTGCTGAGCATTGACTTAATTTCCCTGAAGAAAACAAGATGTTAGTCAGAGGACTGATCCCTCTATCTCATGCCCTCCTCAGATGTTACTGTTGTGTCTTGAGGTTTCCTTTAGAAATACTTCAGCCAAGGGAGGGCTGATAAATGTTTGTCACAGCAGGATGTTGCCTGTAGACCGATGAGAGTGGTTGGAATATAGAAAGCAAAGAACACAAATGAAACTGAGGTAGAAGAAGTGGAGTCTGCAAATCTGATAAAAAGAAACAGTTTTCCTCTGAGATGATGATGAGCATACACTGCTGTGTAATTCTGGGGCACACATACAGGTACAACACAACCCGAGCAGCCTCACAAACACTGATAATGACATGCAGCATTTGAGAAAAGACAACAAGCTGAAATGAAAAGAACAAGTGCTACAGTTGGTCTCAACACAATTTTGTGACTAGTTAAGGAAATGAGATTACAGACTTGTTTGCTGTGCTGTGTCTCTCTCTCTCTCTCTCTCTCTCTCTCTCTCTCTCTCTCTCTCTCTCTCTCTCTCCTCCCAGACTGTCTGTGGAGCCTGAACTAATTATCTCCTCACTGATGCACCTGAACCTGCCAATTCCTGTTCGTAGAGACAGACAGGAGGGTAAACGCCTGGATTAACCTTAACTATAACACTGAGAGAGAGATATTTTCGTGCTGATGATGTCCTGTTCCATGCCACTCTGCATTTGATATGGTATCCTCTGTGGGATTTGACAATTTGCAGTACGATCACATGCTTGCACTTGTTCTCCCTGTAGTTGAAATGCAGCACAGTGTGTACACATTTTGAGTTAGTCGCAACTGTTGGCACAGAAGATATTTCATAAGTATTAAGGGCTGTCATGACTTTTTTCTTTCTAATGCGTAAAAGCTTGGAAAAACTTTTTTTGTTTACATTTATGTAGACTAATATCCTGTAGATATCCTGTATTCATTCTTCTTGCAGACAAGATTTTGTATTGCCAGCGTAGGTGTTGTAGAGGTAGATAGTACCCTTACACCCACAATACAATACTTTCAACAAAGGTTCAGTTCAATTCTACAAAATTTACTGCTTCAACAATGTGAAAATGCCTGGTAAACGTGAGAGGGTTCTTATCTTTTGTGTTTCGATTTCTATAGTCTACCTGTAATTCCAAAGCAAATGCCTCAGATTTCTTATTCTCTGAGCTCATTCAATCCTTGAAAGAATGTGTTATCTGAATTAGACTGGAAATGTCGGCACAGAAAGCAATTATAGCATTTTTTTGTCATTTACAAATTGAATCCGGATTCTTTCATCTCATTTTTTCCCCTTTGGGTTCAAATCTTGCCAAAAATCAGCAAATAACTGGACATCTTATCGTATTTTTACAAGCAGAAAAAAACATTCTTGCCGTCACATCAGTATTAAAGCTCAGTCTCATAGCTTCCTTTTTGCATAGAACATGTGTGATGCAAAAAAAAAAGACAGAAGGAGGAAGAAAGAAAGGGAGACTGAATAACATGCCCACTCCTCTCAGGCGCAGACTTCCATTTGGAGAAAAGTGCGGGTACGTATCTCTACCTCTTCAGATTGCATTTGAAGATCCCTGTCTAACCATCTCTCTGTGTTATTGCCACATGTCGATGGATGGAGCTCTCTAAGAGTTTCTGGGTCTGCCTCTCAGATCCATGCCATTATGCTTTTGCTTTTAGGAATTGCGATCTATTAAAACACGGAATCTGTGCAGGAATATACAGTACTTTACTTCTGCTGTCTTCTTTCTGTGTTGTTCTGAAAGTAAAGTAATTCATTTTATAAGTATCTGGCAAAATAAAATGTCATGGTGGAGGTATTTTAAATTCAATGTTGAGAACCATCATTTTTGTGATTTAGGATCATTGACAAATATTAAATAAAAGGGCCATGTGATAATTATCTGAAGCAACCTAACCATACATGTACAGTTAAAAAAAACATTTATGTTTTCATAAAATACAACTTTAAATGATATTTAATGATACTAATACTTATTTGTTATGTTTTCACATAAATCAAATAAGTAGGCTATAAGAATCATTTCCCCACATTTCCAAGCAAGTATGCAAACATGTAAGACTTGCCTGTGAATATAAAGGATATGTCAGCAGCATTAAACTTTCTCAACCACAGACTGCAGTACTTCAGTACTAACTACATACCATCTGAAGATCCATCTTTGAGTAGTGACATTTTTGTTTCTTTAAGGTGCTGTAGAATCCTGCCCTATGGATCATTTAGTTTTATGATGTCTTTGATGAGAGTGGCAATAAAGTCGAGCATAGCAACCATCTGTCCAATCTGCTCCTCTCTGCCACATGGCTAAGTATTCTTCTTTCATATTCTATATAGTCACAGAGCTGAAAGGGCAGCTCTCTTTAATGTACTGTATATATTCAGGACATTATGAATACTGTAGCCTACATATCAGTACTGGATGTCCTCGTCTTCATTATTACATCCCAAGCGCTGCAGTGTTACACAATGTTGATGTGAAAATAATTTTGACTGCTCATGCAGTGCAGAATAAACCACTCTTCTCGACCATATGCTGCATTGTTTCAAGTGGAGCTGATTCTCAGTCGTAACAGGAGGACCATCTAGTGGCTGAGCTGTGTATTTGTTACAAGATGCAGAGAACTGCTGTGGCTGTGGTAAGGAATGGTTGAAACAAATGAGTCCCCGGGGGATGATATGAGGGCTGTTGCTTACAGGAAATCAGCAATGCACTTCAGACAGCACAATGCTGCTCTTCATCAGACAGTACAATGCAGCATCAGTTAGCTACGCCTCCTGCTCGCTGCATCTGCTGCTCAGACAGCAGCCGAGACAGATGACTCACTAAAAAGTTATAGTGTTTATCTTTATATTTCTTCCAGAGCCTGAAAGCATGTTGCTTGGTGAAACGCTCAATTGTTCAAAAAAAAAAAATGTTACTATGGATACCAAATACACTCACTGTCCACTTTATTAGGTATGCTTATCAGGAACAATAAGTCTACTTGTATGTAGCCTATAATGTTCAGTCTGTGTTGACACTATGTTGATTAAATTATAGGTTTTAGCGCTGAAGTCATAATTAGTGGTCCCGCAATAAACATCTGTCGGTATAATGTAGTCCAATACCACATCACCTTTAACTATAACCTCAGTAATAACATTTCTGATAATGCCACCAAAAACTGAGCTGTGTAAAGACACGTTATGGCAGAGCAGCTGTATTGAACACAATTCGATTGCACAGTTGTGTTAGGTTGATCGAGCAGTGAAGACTGTTCAACAGTGTTTGCTTGTTTGTTTTCTTCAGCAGTGGAGATCTATAGTGCAAATCAGCTTGGCCAAAACTGAAGAAAAACATTTCAAAAAAGAAAGCACCACGCATTTTTACTTTAGGGCCCTTGGCAGCGACAGTGGATTGCTAATGCCAGCATGGCCTGAACTCCTGGGAGAAGCTCCAGCCCCCATTTTAAGAGACAGTATCTCCTCCTGCTGCAGGAAATGTTACACTAAGGCTTCAGAATTAATTGAAATATAATCGAGATTGCAGTATGGCCGAGTGCAATATCCAAAACGCAGGAGCCGCAAAAAATCACAGGAGCTGCAATTCTTTTGATAAAGATAAAATGTGTCACATAGTGCGTTGTCAGCACCTTAGGCATTGTGATGCTGCGGAGATGCCCTGGCATACCAATTATATTCTCTATTCGTAAAGGAACATGTTTGTTTGGTACAAGATCTAACAAAAATCACATCACCTTTTTTATATTTTTTTCTGTGAAATGAAATGAAATGCAAAACGACCATTCCAACTGAAATCGCAATCTCACATTGCAATATCTGCCAAAATAATCGCAATGTGATTGTTTTTACATATCGTGCAGCCCTTTGTTCTACAATAGATAAATATTATAAGTCAACAGTAAAATAACCTCCTAAACACAAAAAAAGAATAAAATTGCAAACGGCCTAAAATCAACATTTTGTTCTGGACACAACCCCCTTGATCTATACAGATACACTTTCCCCCAGGAACCTGATCATAACAGGGAAGGGGACTGGGTCGACAGTTCCTGGGCCCAAACCAGGAGATGACCAAGCTCAGTTTACCTTAAAGGTTATGGTGCATCCTCCTGACAAGGTGTAGCCTATAAAGTAACATTAAAACAAACAAACAAACAAAATAACAGAAAAGTTCATTTTTTCTTTCCCATCTATTCGCAACCCCTCAAATTTTTTGTGACCTCTTGGAGGGATCTGGATCCTTTATGAAACATTTAATGGAAACTTCAGACAAAAAAAAAAACTTTTCAGTATATTAACTTGAACATGAGCAGTTTCCTGATCTCACACTACAGCGCTATCACAATGGTGAGTCGGACATCTTTGGATCACATCTGAACAAGTCTTTCCTTTGTTTGAAGGGAACAGAGGCGAGATTGTAGCAGCATTTTGGGACAAATCCTGCAGCTTCTCCATGGAGAGTTAATATCAGAGCAACTCCTAATTTATGGCAGCAGGGGGGGGGGGGGGGGACATTATATGTTTCTTTATGAACGCTGACATTTGATAGAAGGTGACTGATTCATAAACACACTGCAGACATGAGTTTCATTTAATGATTTATTGACATTTACTTTTTTCCACCATGGTTTCTCTTGATACCAATAGTATTTACCATAAAGTTTCTTTTTCATTTAAATTACATTTATAATGTTTTACTCACATACACATTTATTGTTTAATTTTCTTATTGCAATAAACAAGAGTAGCCAGAATGAGTCAGGTATTGCTACAATTCGCCATACAAACTCTGTGTCCCCTCTGACAATGAAATTCAAAAATAACTTTATTGGCAAGACAAAATTACACCATAGCCTCTCCATCTCTCTCTCTCTGCTCTGGGAGAGACTGAGGGCAGAATAAGGCTAAGGCTAGTAGCCTAAACACAGCTAACATGAAATACCTGCCCAGAAAATAGGAATCTAACATTTATTTCCCATATGTGAATAATGAGGATGGGTCAATGGGAATTACCACAGAAAGAACATATCACGGACAATATGAACATATCTGTGGTGCTGCTACTTGACTGAACTAACAGGGACATGGTTGTAGTACTTGGATTAGGTTGGGTTGTTGATCAAGTTTGATAGAATCCAGGATGATTGATCAATCTTCCTAAACCAAACATGTGCAGGTTTTTTATCTCCATCACTGTATTAGGCCACTTTATAACTCCAGGATGCTTCCGTATCTGACTGGTGGGAAGTGGGGAGAGAGCCGGTCCCAACACACACTAGAATACAAATGGTACACACACCAACAGGAAAGAGAGCACAGATCCTGGAATAGTATCTCACTCACAAAATGAACTCTTCAAAGGAGGTTTCGTTCAGCAACAAAAAGAGCACAACGGTGGAAGCTGACACCAAGCCAGCTTCTTCTTTAAGTAATGGCATTGATAATGTTCCTCAGGATTTTCACTTAAGCACATTTCGCACACACAAAAATAATAATAATGCAATTCAGTAAGTCCAACTAAAAAAAAAAAAAGCCTGTTGAACACATCTATCTTTAATCCCTTGATACCTGGCGTTGTACCCTGTTCCCCAAGCAGAGATTACCATAGTAAAAAGGCCCTTTAATATGAAGGGTCAGTACCTAAGCCCAGCTACACCTCTGTCTCTCTCTGCCCCTCTCTAAATCCCTTCGAGGGCTTGAACAGAAAAAAGTCTGTCAGCTGGCGCGCTCCTAGTTTTACACACACAACTCTGGACAACATGTCACAACATGTCACAATGATAACAAGTCACTCTGATAAAAATTGCTCATTGCATTGCAATATTCAGACAAAGGTAAGACATTAGAGCTCATTGCTTCTCAATGAAAGGGCACAGTGTACATCTTGTTCAGAAAAGGGTGATAGCTTCAAGCTGTCGAGCAAGATAGGTCTGCTGCTGCTTTGCTAGTTTTTCTGGCTCCCTGCTGAGTCACTTGTTCTGTCTGTCTGAGTCGACACTTATATCATCCACTATACAATAATTCCATCCCTTTCTTATTTTCACTTCATGGATGCAGTCATTAACATTTCCCACCTACAAAAATATTTTTTACTGTGTTTTCTATTTTGCTCTTTTTGATGTGTGATATAAACACAAACAGTCCGAACCAAACAAAAGAAAGTGCTCACCAGTCTTTGTAAAAAGAAAAACAAATCATGGTGCATTTCATGGCTTTCAGTTGTAAGACAGGAAGTATTGATAGATGCCTTGGGCTGGACGTCTCGGCTCCCACTCCCGGCGGCCTCGCTGTGCTTCTGGCTCGGTTGTCACGCTGGCTCAAGATCATTTCTCCGAGAATGTATTTGACTTTCATCTTCCTCTCTTTAATTTGTTCCCTTTCAGCGTTATGGTTGCCAGTGTTATGATGTGCCCTCTACAATAGACTCATATGAACCTTTGGATATGGGGGAGGTGAGGAGGATAGGGCAGGTCGGAGGAGGGGGGGAATCAATGATGCAGAAGCCTGAGCCTGCAGGTCCTTATTGCAAGGCTGCATGCAGAAACAACATAAACACATCAGTGCACAGGGTCGCACCTAAGTCATACCTTCCCACCTACACAGTGAGTCAAAGACGAGGGTGATGTTGAGGATGTCAATTAAATTCTTTTTGATGGCTTGATGTCAACAGAAGTCACAGCAAATACATATGAACTATGCTCTTTGCAGTATAGTATTTCTCATTACTGTAAGTAAAATCACAGAATCTTGCCATCAAACGCATTACAGCAGTACAGTATGTACCAATGTGTGACTTCTGCTGTCCTCTCTCCCCTTTGGTGAGGCTCCTCTCTGACTAAGACGAAGGTTGGCAGATGTGCCCTGTAGCGATTTTTGTTGGTACAGTCTATTTTAAAACACAAATGCATTCGGGCCTGCGTGTGTCTGCATGCTGCCTGGGGTCAACCCATCCACTGACCCGTGCCAGCCCTCCTCTCACCTCGCCCTCTCAGGAAATGACAGGGGAGCGCAATCCCCCACAGTCACTTCTCTGCTCTCTTGACCCCCCCCACCCCCCAACCATCAGACATGTTCAGAAGCGGCTACCACCTGCCTGTCAGCCGAAGTCATGTTGCATCTAGTGAGGACCTAGTGTCAGAAACTGAAGAGTTGCTGGCCTCCGGCGCAGAAGGGGACATGTACAGTACCGTGGAGGCCGCCGCAGCTACATGTGACGCATACCGCAAAGACTGATGGAAGCAGCTACCCTACTGACATAACATTATTGTCTTGGTTTTTGAGGTGCATAGGATGAGAAGAACACGTTGAGCCGTGACGACAGAGGAAAACCAACCTGGCCCAGAATAATTATGTAACACTACATGTGGTTTAATGTTTCTAGTGACGTCTGCGTGTGTTTCTTCTGTAGCTATCGAGGCGGCCATGACAGGGCCACAGCGCAAGGGAGAGGGACCAGGGGAGGTGAGAGATGTACAAGGGAGTTCAATGCATAATGAATATCTCTCCTCTGCTCATTCCATCTGCGTATCACTCAGGAGTCTTTGAAATGGAGGGAGAGTTTCAGGTAAAAGGAAGAAAGAGAGACATAAACTTCTACTCCTCTCCGCTGCTCCTTTCCCCTTGCTTTTCTCTCAGTTCAATATTTAAATGATTGGATTTTTTTCCCCTTATCGATTGCTGTTTGTTGATCATGTTTATATCTTCACAGTGTGCTTTTGGAGTGGCTGTTCCTGACTGGCCGAAGTCAGAGGGTGATGTGTCAGTAAGGAGAGAAGAGGATTGGCCCGTGGGTGGTGCGGATGGGCCCCGGGGCCGGTCTTAGGATGGCGTGGCTGAGAGGCGGGCCTTGCAGTAGGTGATGGTGTGGGTGATGCCCAGGAGCTGCTGCACGGAGGGCCAACGGGTTCGAGGAAGCTGCAGCGGCCATTGCTGCGGCAACAGCCAAGGGGCTGGGCAAGAGCCCCGCACCCAAAGCTTTGGTGAGATCCTTGGAGAAAGTCAAAGAAGACTAAAAACAGAAGAGGGCGAAGAAAGAGACACAAGACAAGAGAGAGGAAGGAAGGGAGGAAGGGAGGAAGGGAGGAAGGGAGGGAGGGAGGGAGGGAGAGGGATAAAATGATTAGTTCCAGAAGGTCAACATATGTAGGGAAATCAGATATAGACCTTCCTTTTCAGACTCTTTTGATCGTCATAATGCAGAGAATTTCAGTTCAGCTGAGTTAGTATTTTCAGGAGGACACAACCCAAAATAGAACACCCGGCAGGCTTTTGAAGGTATCAGATCAACACGCTCTAAATGCGCCTGTCAGACTTTATGTTCTTGGTTATCATTGTCTATTTGCTCTGTGGGTCGCAGGTTTGCTGACTATGTCACAGGAGGAGTTAGACTTAAACAGTCAGAAACTTGAAAGGTTACCGTCAGATCAGCCCCCCTGTGCTTCTTGTGTCGGCTGAGGAGGGGGTTAGGCTTGCCCGCCATGCCGTCCCGGTGCCTTCGACTTGATATGTGCTGAAAGGAGAGAACACAGGAACATAAGCTTTCCCTGAGGGAAAATATTTCCTATATTAAACCATTAAAATGGATGAATTATGGAATGGAAAATGGAAATCTTCTTCCTCCTACCTGTTTGAGTTGCAGTTCAGAGTTGACCCGCACATTGCAGATCTCACAGTGGAAGGTTCGTTCCTGAGTGTTGGGGTCCACCGGCCCCCCTCCCTGCTCTCCACTGGGTTTGGGGCCCAAGCGAGGATACGCCTTGATGGGGCCCAGCCCGCTCCGTGCCTCCAGGATAGTTTTGTGTTTGGTACCTGCAGGTAGAAACACACACACAAGCAAAAACACAGCAATGTCATTAACCAATATGAAATGACATATTTAGAAGCTAATAGAATAAAATGAAGTCATACAGTGGAGATGTATCACTATTTATAACATATGAGTCATGCCGCTTCCACCTGTCTGAAGTAAAATAAGACTGGACAGCGTTTCTTTGTAGCTCAGAGCACTAATGGAGAAACACTGACAGTGACAAATGTCTGAACACACTGGACATATGTCTTTATTTTCCCCTAAGTGACCACATACGCACGACATGACATGCGGAACATGTTGCAATACAAAGTTGTAGTGCTGCGTTTTTACCACTAGAGGGCTGCAGTCAGACAGCTGTGCAGCTGGTGATCTGGAGGATGAACTTGGAGCCCTCTCTCATGTTAATATTGCAATAACTGCCTATGTTTGATTCAGTGGAGAGGCTGACATAAGGTCATTCAGTATGCACAGCAGTAATTTATATCCACCACATGTGCCAATATCAATGACAGTGCTGCACCTATGAACCTTCACTTTGAAATCAATAATTTTGACTGTACATGTCAAAGTTTGGTAATTTAAGGGTAGGTTATTATGTGAAGCAGGTTTTTCTGGTCTTGGGATGGATTTTGCAGTACAAGTATTTGCTGTGCTATAAGATAATTACAACTGTGCTTTACACTGTTTCACTACATATTGATGTGATGAAATCACACCGTCTTAACAAATTATCAAGACCTGTAGCTCAGTGGGAACAAATAAAGACACTAAAATCTAACTAAGTCCATACGTGATATGGTCATGTTTCTGATTGAACAGCCATTGTTTCTGTCAATGATTAAACGGCTGAGCGATTGAAATACTGACCTGCATCATTATAGATGAGGGTGTAACACTAGACACAACACAGTTAAATAAAAATGTACCAGATGTGTTTCTTGGACACAAAACAATAACAAGAAGAACTCCCCATAGTCTCCCCACACCCTGCTTTTAACCCAATCATGATTCCAGCAGGAATAATAGAATTCGAAATATTGAGCAATTCAGAAAATTATATTCTGTCAAATGTTTTATGAGAAATTCTGCATGTTTCATACTTTTTCTAAGTACAGTATTTTCTAAATATTCTTAATTTGAACAAATCGCACAGGCTGAATTCACAAAAGATATCGCATTGAGAGAAGTGCTATTGCATATTAGTTCCCCTTTCAAGTGGTCTGCAAAGCAGCACACGAGTACTTTCTCATTAAATAATTATGTTTTGTTCTTCACTGAAAAATTAAAGTCACACCCTCCACCGCCCACATTCAACCCACCCCAGACTTGACCTTGTGGCTTCCAATCTTCCCCTCACTGCTATGCCTCTTTACTCTCAGCGTAAATCATCCCACTATCACTGACTCTGGCTTTGAATTTGAGTCACTCTCCCTTTGAACAGTTAAGTTACAGTGGAGATCAGGGTTGTGTGACTGGTGGGGAACACGGAGGCTGTGGGCTCCACTGGAGGGGAAGGGGCTGGACTGACGGATTTCACTCGTGGCCAGGAATGTGCTCTTGGGATGTCTGTTTTTGCCTTTGTTCTATTTTGGTCTGACAATGGACAGCTCAGTGGATTTTTTTTGTCTTTGTAAGGTTGACTCACTGCGTAAGCCAACACACAAGGAGAGCAGGCACGATCGAAAACACAAAAACAGGCCATGGGTTGGCAGGAAACTGTTGTGTAATTGTTAAAATAACATTACATACATCGCTCTTTCTCTTTTATTTTCTTTTTGCCCTTTCTGCTGTAAAGTCCGTGCACCGTCTCTGTTCATGTCTTGGTGTCTGCATGACATATGCTTTTATTTTCGAACCCCGCTAACATGCACTGTTTTGATTTTGAGAATTCGTAAGGGTGATTGCTTCCAGATCATTTCCCTCATAGAGTTTCAACAGTTTCAACTCTTGCCCATCCAGGGGTTGAACTTTGGAGCCAATTAGCTGACAGCAGGCTGAAACCCGGGATCATGCTTAGAAGCTTATGGCTTGTTTTACTTCCATGTGCATTTGCATCGTAAATGTGCTTGTGGGCAGATGTAATGCAAATTTATGGCTGTGTAGTTGTTAAAATGATAAAGAATTAATTAGAGCATGATAAAACATGAATTCCAAAAGACTTCCACGGGTTAATCTGACCGTAATGGCGGCGGTGATGGCACATTTATTGATTAATACTTTATACAACTTTAAGAGGTATTTGCTGGCTGCTCTCATGTCTGGCTGAGCTGGCTGGGTCCAACATTACTCAAGGCAAGTGGGATAGAGTTACACTGATGTGGAGTCAGTTGTGTCTCTACAGTTTTTCTTCATGTACAGAAGATGTATTTGTAGGAGAGTACACCTCCCCAAAGAAAGAGTGGAGATCAATCAGATAGAAAGTGTCCTCAGAGGGAAACAAGGTCACAAGCAGCACTAAGTTGGAAAGGAGGCATAAAGGATTAAAGCAGGCAGCGGGCACCTCAGGGGTATTTGGAGCCCTGAGAAAGTGTCGTCATGTGTGAAAGCTGTCTGACTGAATGTCGAAGCTGGTATTGTAGTGAGCTCACCCACATAACAGCTTATTTTTCTTTTATTTTCCCACTAAATCCCCCAATGCAGTGGTTACCCCGCCATAGCCATCCTCCTCTGCTACTTTTACAAGAGAAATCCTTCAGGCTAAGTGGAACACGTTTTATGTCGCGTGCTGCAAATGACAAGATAAATCGTGAATTCCTTGAGTGGGGGGGGGGGGTTTCTTTTAAATAATTATATCTTGTGTGAGTAAAGGAACTGTGGCGGCGTGTGGGTGTGTTAGCGGGGGGGGGGGGGGGCACCTTGACGGAGCTCCTGAAACCAGGAGAGCGGGGCTTGGTTACATGGTTACAGAGGTCGTGCCTGTCAGTGTCAAACGGATCAGTTATCTGCTGATCGGTGTTCTTCTCAGTGCTGGGTCGCACTCAACCTGAAACACTTACTAAGGGTATTTTTCCAATCAGATTCATGAACCCAGACAGGCGCAATTACAGTGGATGCAGTCAGGTTCTTGTGTGTAAGACACCTGTGATACATTTTGTTTCCGGCAACAACAACAGTGTAGTTTGAGCAAGCAGAGAAACAGAATACAAGCATAGCTGAAGAAATGAAACTGAAGCAAAAGATCCAAGGAGAAAGACGTCACAGTTAATCCCACGTGGTTTGATAGCCAGCTAATATCTGGAAAGTGCACATGTACCACAGCGATTTTAGTGTATCAGAGCTCACAGATCAACCCACCTTTGTTGTGGGCCTCCAGCTGTGACAAGGAATTGACCGCCACCTTGCACAGTGAGCAGTACAGCAGCTTCTTGGCCTTATCCTCCTCTGTCTCTGGGTTGGACGGGCTGCTGGAGGCGGAGGTGCCGGCGGCTCCTGAACCCGGGGGTCCAGATCCGGGCTGCTCTGAGTTGGTGCTGCCACTGCCACAGCCTGGGGAGGATGAGGAAGGGGGGATCAAGGGAGGAGTTGGGGTGGGTAAGAGAGGGCACACTGAGGGCACGGGGGAGTCCATGGGTGGGGTAGGTGGGGTGGTAAGAGTGGGAAGGGGCCCTGGGGCCAGCAGGGGCCCATTTAACTGTGAGAGAGGCCGTGTTTCATCTACAAAAACAAAGAGAGAAACAAAGAAAGAGACAAAATAAAAATCAAAAGCAGTGTGGAGAAAAATCAAAGCATTGAT
The DNA here is from genome assembly GCF_021018895.1 of Seriola aureovittata. Taxonomy (NCBI): domain Eukaryota; kingdom Metazoa; phylum Chordata; class Actinopteri; order Carangiformes; family Carangidae; genus Seriola; species Seriola aureovittata. The sequence continues at coordinate 5,507,248 of NC_079372.1, read as the reverse complement.
TTTATAGTCCAAAAAGTTCATAACTCAAACAATAAAGTGTTTTACTATTGACTTCATGGTCTTTAAACTCTGTGGTGAAGCAAAGTCCCCCTGAAAAAAAAACTACTATGTCAAACCACATCACATACCACTCCCAATTGAATGTGGAAGGCACGGTCTGCTTCATGGATCAGACAAACCAACATGCAGGCGGAAGTGCTTTTTATTTCCTACTGTATAAGTTGTAACTGGTCAAAGAGAGGTCCTTTTAATTAAAGTTACACATAGAGTGGATCAGAGGAGGAAAACGCATGTCCCATGTGTGTAAAGAGATGGGCATGTGTTTGAAGTTTTCAAGCCAATCTTTGACTGAAGTGCTCTCATTTTATTGAAAATATTCCAAGGAGAGAAATAGGAAACAGACACTTCAGCCTGTGCTCTTTCCACTCTTTCCCACACACCTGTTGTTTTTTTGGCTGAGGATGAAGCATAATGGCACTTGCTTTGTCACATGGCAACACACGAAGTCCAAAGGAAATATCATTAGGTGAGCTTTCCTCTCATTCTCTGCTCACTTTTCCCTCTGCCTTCTCTCTCTCTCTCTCTCTCTCTCTCTCTGTCTCTCTCTCTGTCTCTCTCTCTCTGTGTAGTTTTAATTCTCTTTTCATCACAGAGCATGTTTATGCATACATTTTCAAACACATGTTTCTGGTCAGCCACTCCTATACGCAATGCCTTCGGTATTCACGAAGCAGTGGGTGTTGGCTGAAAAAAGACCCCCTAAATTTGGGTGGGGTATTCAGAACTCCCCCCCATCAGCAGGGACCAGCAGGCCCCATTTTTTAAAACTCCACAGGATGTAGCGCCAAAGCCAGGCAATGGAAAAGCCCCACTGGATTATGGTATTAAAGGGATAACAGAGTATTTCTGGGAAGAAAACAAATATTGACTTTAACTGCCCAATTTCCTTTTTAAGGATCTCCACATGTTGTCACATGACAGAGCCCATGGGGGCCATGATATTTTTATGTTTTTGCTCCACTCTGAGATTCTTATGTGACTGTGATAATTCGTGTATTGTATAACTACAGTCGCTCTGACTATTCTATTGCATCATCTCAGATGAAGATGCCATTCTGAGTGCTTTCCATTCCATTGCTTTCCAAGATCGAAATTCTCTCTCTTTCCATTTTGGAAGTTTCCAGCTGCAGAGCTGCTGGCTGCACTGAGCGTTTGTCAAACAGATGTTTAGTTAAAAAAAGAAAAAAAAAAAGAATATTTCTTACTCTGACTCTCTATGGCATTGAGGAGTCCATAAACGAGGACTGGATCAAAGTGCTGAGTGAGGGCAAGTGCTCTTTGAAGAGCTTTGTGATCATAATGTGCATACTTTACCACAGTGCAGCTAGTTAATGGGTTGTACCTGCAAGTGCAAGAGGGCAGAATGATAGAGAAGCCAAGGTAGTTGTTGGAGTTTGCCCACACACAGCACATACACATGCACATGACTTCATCACAATGCTGAGAAACAAACCCAGAATCCACAGCGTCCTTAACATGTGGTTTGAGTTAAAGTCAAGTGGAGGGGAGAGGTGGATGGCCCAATAGTAGTGAGGGATTTCATGATCTATGATAGCCTGGAGGTGTGCCATACTCAACCGTCACATCCAGTCACTGTTTCACCTCATACCACAGTGAACGTCTCCCTACATTCATCCACCTTAGAACAAGTTCAGTTGGAGGCTAACCCCTTGAGGTCACGTAGCCACAGTCATGCACTGTCTGTCTCAGCAACCCAAAATCACTAATGTCACTGAGCAGCAAAAAACTCTTTCTTTTTCTCATATTTTCTGACTAAAATGAAAAGCACAGCGTAGACAAATTTCTACATTCTTCTTGCCCTCAGAATCTCACTTTCAGAGTTATTTTCTTCAGAAAGTATAGGGATATTTAAGTCTAATTAAACATTGATAAGGCAGTCAACTGCCCTTCGTCCCTGCTGGCCTCAGAGCCAAACAGAAGAAGGCATTATTCACTGGGAGAGGTCAGCAGAGGGAGATAACTCAATCCAGATGCTTTACAATACAGCCTGGTGTGTCTGCGTTCCCTTAATCCACTTCAGGAAATTAAAACGATGTATATAGTATGCAGTCCATGGGGAGAGGGAGAGGTTTTGTTGATAAAGCCATGGGATTTAATACGGACCAATTCAAAGTCAGACCAAAGGAACTTCCATTGTTGGCGAAGAGTCAATGTTAATCCTGATTCCTTAAGTGTGAAATTTTCTCTAGTCTGCAATAGCTTCTTGGAAATATAAAACATATCTGATTGTGGAATCGGTGTAGAAGGCAGTATATTAATGAGTGCCTGCGTAAGCAAATCCTCCCTATTCAACACAGAGTGTAAGTGATCCCACAGGGTTAGAAACCAAACAACGAGTAAGCTTTTTGTTGTTGTATAAAATGTTATTGCAATAATCAATCCGTGTGTAGGTGGAACATTATGTGGTGATGCGTAGCTTTGTTGATTTTAAATGTCAAATGAAAGCAGTGCAATTAAAACCAAGGTAAACAGATTACGGAGGCCTGCATTAGTTTGAGTTTCAAGTCAGATACCAGGAGGTTTACCACAAGACTGAGATATTGACTCTACAGTGTGTGTGTGTGTGTGTGTGTGTGTGTGTGTGTGTGTGATCAGGGGTTAGGGTTACTTGGGCAGGATGACTCCGTCTGCCACTGGTGCCGCCCCCGATGCCCATTCTTAATGATTAACGAGCTACGAAACATAACGCTGGCCCTACAAGACCCGTGCCTCATTCATAATGCAGTTGGGTGGCTTTTTCCAAGTCTGGCCTACATCCGAACTCTGAGTCACACACACACACACACACTTACTCACACACACGCAAACAGGCAAATTATTATCAGTTAGTCATGTTATTGCAGGTATATTTCACCACAGAGGAAGTCCCTGAAAAATTTCCCTGAAAAACTCACTTCCCAGGACCAACAGCCGATATTGACAGAGCATGAAAAGCATATCAGCTCTGTGTAACACAATAGCGTAGTCACGTCACAGCCATGCAACCCTAGCCCTCACATGAAAGTCATCTGTTTAATTGACCTTGGGGGCGTGTGCGCCTGCGAGTGTTTGTGTGGACTCAAGAGTGCTATAATATCAGGTGGTTTTAACAGGGCCCTTCATTAGAGTGGGAGTGTCAGACAGCAGAGGGATCGAGAGGAGGGGAAGGAGGGAGGGAAGAGCAGAGTTTCTCTCCGAGTAAACAGCTGCCTCGCCATCGCCCGCAGGCGCAGCCAAACCCTCAGTTCTCTAGGCCAAATCCCCCAAAGCCAAGAGCCTCCTCTTTGGGGGTAACACTGACCACTAAATTTTCAAGGGCTGCAAATCTCATGACCTGTTCTGGTAGCCATAAGGCTGAAGAAGAAACAGCATTCAAACCATAACTGACCTTTCACAGTTTTAGCCTTCGGCAAGGTCTTAATGTGTCCTGTTTATGGCCGTCACTGACACTGCTTCATGTTTAATATGTGCATGAGGAAATGATGCAGCATAAAAGAGAAGGTCATCATGGCAATATTATAGCCGACTGCCTCAGAATACTGTGATATTGCGTAAAATCCCATATCAACAAACCATTCTCAGGAAAAAACACTCAACATCAACAACAAAAGCTGCGCTGGGTTGTAAGGGATTTGCACTGTGGGAAATCTCCTCCTCGTCCTTCCGAATGCGTGCTTTCACAGGCCTAACCACATGGTTTGTGTATATATGTGTGTGCATACATTATGTGTATGGCCCAGTGCATCTCTCAGTTTCAGAGTAACCAGTGAGTGACCTGCGTTTGACTCCACGGCCCAAACTGCAGTGTCCGCTCTCCAGATGCTGCATTCCAAGTTAAGGTCATGCACAGCAGCCTGCTCCCAGAGGTCTGTTCCCCTACCATGGAGCAGTGGGACAGGATGACGCTGAGGACACACACACAAGCGCACATTCTCACACACACACACATTAGTTATGATAGGTCACTTTTGGGGACATAACATAGCCTTGCATTAATTTCCTGAAGACTTACACTAACCCTAACCTGACCCAAAAATGATCTTTTTCCAAATTGAGGACATGGCTTTTGTCCCCAGTTGCACAAGCTGTCCCCAATTAAATGGTCTTTAGTGTGAAATGTGTCCCCCAAAGATAGCCTATGACAGAAACACATGCACACATACACACATGAATTCACAAGTAAGCAAGCAGGCAGGCAGAGCAGGCAGAGACAGGGTTCCAGGGTCACGAGAAAGAGGCTTGGATGGAAAAAGGCATTCTTTCACATGTTGCTACTTTCAGAACTCAATCATGGCAGGCTTGTTTTGGCTCCCCATGTTGTTGGAGTTCGCCCCGGGAAGTCTCACTAATGGCGATTGGCCTGGAGCTGATCTCAGATCCCCTGTGAGGGAGGGTGAGTGAAAAAAGACTTGCTTCTTACTACTCTGGGATCAGCTACAATGAATTAGTGTTATTTTTTATGGAGAGTAAAAGAGTCAAAGATGGTGAAATGCTAAGACCTTTGCTCTGGCATGTTGCAGCATATTGGCCTTTATTGGATCTGAGTTTCATCTTTTTATTCAGCGTGTTTGCTCGGTGGCCTCCCGTCAATAAGGAGGAAATGTCTGGTAAAGAATCAGCTACAGAAACCTTTGTAAATGTCACCAAAACATGACCGGTCTATTCATTGCCTGGTGTTTGATCCGAGGACAGAGTGGTGACACTGAGGGAATGGAAAACTCTGGGTGGAGAATGGAGAAGGGCATAGGCACACAGCACCCAGTCTCTGAATTAGAGCTTTAAATAGGAAGATGAGCAAGACAGGGAGAGGTTAAGTAATACGGAGACAACAGGGTCAGAGCTTAAGACATACTGCTAAAGAAAGAGCTTGCAATGCCTTGATGATGCCCTGTATCCTTACCAACTAATAAATGAATCTGCCAACAGTGAATTAGTTTTCATTAAAGTCGTATCAGCTGCCATCTTTGTCCTTTCTGTGGCTCTCCCACAGTGGTGTCATCTTTATTTTTCTCAATCAGTCTTAAAACACATTACCACCACCCTGGACTCAGGCAACATATTCTATTTTGACTCTGTGATGTTGCACTTCTCAATAACTCACTCAGGACTGTGCAAACACACACACGCACAAACTTACGCACACCACAGTGGGGTTCCTTGAAAAGACGCCAAGAATCTGCCATGTTGCCGTGTTCTATGCCAACCCGCCTACACACAGTCTAAATGGATAGAAACTCTTGCGTTGCCGAGCTGAACAAAACAATGCTGTGGTTAGACTGGACTAATACGGAGGATTGTCTGTGGTACAGTAATGATGCTTCTACTTTGATCAACCTATCACTCAGAGAGCAAGACACCTGACGTCTGGCTTTCATGTTGGTCCGTGTGCTCCTCTCTGAGCTACTCAGCTGTCGGCCAGACAAGATCAATATAAGATGATCCCCTGGCATCAGTATATTGTTCCAGATTAAGATGAAAAAGGCTTGTGATGTAAACTGATGGAGTATGTCCCGTGACAGCAAACATTTATCTGTTTGTTTGAGCTACAGATACTGTCTTCATAATCTGTTGTAAAGAACTGAATCAATCTTTACTATCTGCAATACATATTAAATATTCAGTCAAGGGCTCCGACTTCTTAACCCTTGGAGTATTGGGTCAGATTCCCTGTGTTTTTAGTTTAACTTTCCTATCGACCTGATTCATGTTTTCATCAAGCGTTTGCCAGTGCTTATATAACTGTAGCTGCATTCAGACTAACTTAGACACACTCCTTTGAAGTTAAAGCTCAATTTAGTTTCTTAATGAAATTTAATGTGTCCAGAGTCACAGAAAGGAACTCGTTGCTTCAACTGTGTCCCACTTTTAAACTAACTTCCTCAGGACTCTGAGTTTATTTTTAACTATCATTGAAAATAGTTTTTGTCACTTCAGAATGAAGTCTTGGCATCTAAAAGTTTCGTTCAGCTACCCAATCTCCCATGAAACAAACATTTCTAAATTAAATTTTTATTTTCCCCATGAACACTACTGTTAGTGCAAACTCTTTCTGAGGTTTGTGGGGCTGTGTTGTTGGCCATAAGATATGCTGCAGCCAAATCAGACCACACACAGAGCCGAGATGCTCACAAGAAGAACAATACACAGCAAAGCCGCTGTGATTAGATGCCTTTGTTATTCTTGCATATTTTCCATTTCATTTTCCAGCAAAACGATAAGCCTCTGAACATCCTGCACGGATTGAAATGATTATTTCTACAACAAAACTCACACAAGCACTTTTTTCGGTTCCTTTTTTTTTTTTCTGTTCTCTCACCCGCTTTGCTGGGCTCGCTGTCTGAGACAGGGCCTGGTGCTCCGGGCGGAGACGGGGAGGAGGTGGGGGGCACAGTATGAAGCTTGTCCCCCTCCTGAGGACGACTCTTAGAGGTTTCGATGCCTTTGACTCTCCTGGCATGGCGGTTTCCTTTGTAATGTGCTTCTGCCTGGCTCTATGGGAAAGAAAAAATACATGTTTGTTGTAACACTGATGCCAACAGGTGAATAAAACATTGCAAGTTGAATTAGACACCTGTGCACACATGCATGCTATTATGATAGCATGATATTTAATATACTCTGGGGACTTGAGCCACAGACAGCAGGCAGGTTTACAGTGGATAAATAGATGGATTACAAGCAAGGAGAACAAAGACAAGCAAGAAGGAGACATCTGAGACCTTTACCTTTCTGCCCTCCTTGTGCCTCAGTCACCTTATAGTCAGGTGTTCGAATTAGCAATAAATTATCACGCAGCATATTCAGACTACCGGTACATCTATTTCAGGTGATCTGTTTGTCTACATTGGACATAACTGCTCAGCTCAAAGTGACATACGTCCTCTGTAGTCTAAACCTCTGCATTCACCCTGACAGAACTTGGCTCCAGCCTTCATTACTACAGCCATGCTGACAGACATGCCGAGGGGAGTTGAGCTCGGGGTCAGTGGGATGCCGTGCTATCTGCCTGGAGGACCCATAAGCCCTGCACTGACACTACCCTCCCTCCTGCAACATACACACACACACACACACACACACACACACACACACACACATTATAACGGTACATACTCCATTATCAGTGAACATATGTGGGTTCCTACAACATAAATACTGTGATCGCTTTCAGCTGCTGGTTGGACAGGGTCAAGCTCTAGCACAGTCCTGGACTTAACTGCTTGCCTAAATATACATGCTACCAGGCAGGAGAGACCCTGTCTGTAATATCTCATAGTAAAGATAAAATTCGGATTCTGAGTCTGGAGGTTTTCAAAGATTGACGATCATCCCGCATTCCAGCAAAGAAAAAATAAATAAATAAATAGTGCAGAGATCTGTTACAGAAGCTACTGTGGCTAATCTCCTGCTAGCTAATGTGTTTTATTTGGAGGGTAAACAGCAGAGGTGAGTCATTTGTCAGGACATCGGGGGAGTCTGCACAGAGGTATGTGAGTCGTGGACAACATGGCAGATGAGATGCTCAGTTGCTATACTGAGCTGTCGCCAGTGGTCTAGCTTCACAGTATGGTGGCTGTGAAACAAAAAACACTGACAAATACACTGGCACACACACACACACACACACACACACACACACACACACACACCTAGCTGGGCAGGGGGTGGTCATGTAACCCTATTTGCCATCTGCTCACCCGTTCTTTATCTCCCCTCTATCAAGTGTGCCTCAATTAAAAACACAGACACCCTCCGTGAGTCAAATAGCTCCCTGCCATCGCCACAAATATACAGAGTGAGCATATGTACCACGCCATGTGCCGTGTCTGCCAAATAATTCTTGCATCTAGGGGCCAATGATGAAGATGATTATTAAATAGCTGGATTACAGTTAGGTGCCAGGGAGAGTGAGATTCAAGGTCTTGAAGAGCGGCTGACAGCTGCAATAGGTGCTGAAAGGCCTGGAGAATTTGCCTGACACTCAGGACATCACACTGACCGCATGCTCAGGAGTGGGGATAGACTGGCTTGGTGAAAGAGGCAGGGGAGTGATGAGTAATGTTTGTATGAGCCCAGTTGTGTATGTTTGCTTTATGTGAGTGCCTAATGGCATCCAGGACGTGATCTGGCACGGTAAACCAGGGGCATTGGCTGCAGTGCTTTAGAAGATCACATGTTTCTTGTAAATCATGATGACAAACTGGGCTGTAACTGTATCCTGTCAGAGGGGTCTTAAGGAGCTGCTCGAGCAAAGCCAGAAGATCAAGGTGGAGAGAGCTGTGGAGAGGGGGGGAGTGGGGCGTGTCGAGGGCGTTGCTGAAAGAGAAATGATCTCTCAGATGAAGAAGGGAATGTGGGGAGATAGAAATGTATATGGTGCTGCATGGCGAAGCAGCCACAGAGGCTTTCTTAACCTCTCCCACCAAGCCAAGGGGATCAGCTGCCAAGCTGCTGAATGTCAGTGTGAGGTCCTGGATGGAGGGAAGGGAAAGAGGATGAAGGGAAGATGAAGGAGCGCTGGTTCATAGCCAGGGAACTACAAGACAAGGAAGGTGATATAAAGAGCTGGACTGAGAATGGGAATGATGTAAAAGAGACAAAAAAAATTTCAGAGGGAGGAAAAGCTGCGCCGCATCAGCCTGTGTTTCATTATGCAGAGGCTTCAAACTGAACAAGTGCTTTCCAGCATGACTATCATTATGAGGGAGAAAGCTGTGATGTTACAGCGTAGCCACAGCTGCAGCTCCAGATGAGGCAGATGGAAGTTAAAGTGAGAGAAAACAACAGATAGACCGGGACAATAAACAGGCAGGACACAGACTGAGGGGGAGTGAAAATGGAGGGGGACGGCAGAGAAGGGAGAGAGGAACAGGAAGAAAATAAGGGATGCATATCAGCCAAGTCTTGCTGCAGCAGCTGTGACGTTGGTCAATGCAGCGCGACGGAGCCTGTGATGTCACTAATGCAGCACGCCACCAAGGTTATTCTGCATAAAACCACCGTTTAGCACCTCACACCACCATGCGACGCAGGGACAGTGGGGCAGAACCCCCCTCACCCACCCACCCACCCCTAATTCTGCTGCCCTTCCTTATCCAAGTGTCTTCTCCCTGACTTTCCCAAGATGCACTGGGGCTGTCAGAACCAGACACTAATCCATGCCCTTGACAAATGCATCTTATAATAAGTAGTGGCAGGCAATTTTAGGCATTTCCACACAGTAAATAATGCAGCTCGAGAGAGGGAGGAAGATAGAAAGAGGGGGAGAAGGTTGCTGGGAGAGAGACAAGCAGAGAGGCACAGGAGAGAAAGATCAAACGGGATGAATGAACGATGGCAAAATGATGCGTGAAATGAAGGGCGGGAACAAAAAGGCAGAGCTGGATTCTTTGAAGACAAATGCATTGATTATGACATTACATGGTAAGCCCCTATCGCTGTATTTGACCTAAGCACCCCAATCAACTCACAGATGGCAGATAACGACAGAGAAATGTCAACATCAAGGCCAGAGCCCGAACTGGGAAAAAACAAGGCTGGGAATGCAGCACAGGATTATCCGGAAGTGTTCCTTGCTTTATTATTTTCATCCTGACTTCACGTTATGTAAAAGAGAACGGTTGCAGGACACCACAAACTACACGCGGCCTGCTGCAAGTTTGACATTGCTGACACAGTATATTGCAGTGTGTGCTTCTTCTTGAGCACACAGGCAGCGAAAGTGACGATGACATTCGAGAGGCGGTGTAGTCCTGAATATCACAATCCTGAGGTTTTCACATGCATGTGGATTTGTGTTTGTGTGTATGTGTGTGTGAGTGTTTCATCAGTCAGGAGCCAGAACACACATGAAGCCACAGTTGCAGTGTGTGTCACCTAATCGTTACCTTTCCACCCATGTACACATATGAACATAAAAAAAACATCAACTTCACTAGAGACACCATATAACGTTTATTAACTGCCTTTTATCTAAGCTCCTCTATTGCATCTGCACGACATGAGTCTTAGTCTCTTTATATTATTTTAATTATTATTTTGGAACAATGTTTTATTACTGGCCTGTTGGTCGGGTCTCTCTAAAAAGAAAAAAAGAATTTAATCTCTTGATGAAATTTTAATCTGGTTAAAAATAGGAAGAAGAATCTCAGGTCAATAGTCCAATTGTTCATAGTGTTAAGGTCACTGTGAGGAGGAGGCATCTGTCCATATGTATAAACAGTAAGACTCACCCCACTCTGCACATCCTATCCAGTCAGAAATGCTAACATACAGTATTTATTTTTGTTTTTATTAGGCTAAATACGAAAGCAAAACTAGTAAACTCTGTTCTGTATGTATCCTGACACAGTAAGGGTTTCTTTTGTAACTTTTCTCTTGTCTTTTTCTTTTAGCTGTCAAATCATTAAAACAATATTTTACTCTTAAGTTAAATATTTAAATTCTTTAAATTCTACACAGATTTGCTGCATATCCTTGTAACTTTATCCAACAGGACACGTTTTGACTAAAGAAGCCACTATTAGATTGCTAGCTGTGGGTCTCAGAGTATTTCATTGTATAAACATCTCTGTCTAACGGTTTCCTGTGTCTGTGGAGAAATCCAGCAGACAACCGTGCAAAGACTAGGCTCAAGATTACAGCCCTGCAGCTCCCTGACCACATGGAAACCATGATTGTAGACCTGGGGAGTATATATAGCACCGGTCCACTCCTTAATGTTGTGTATTGTGGATGGATGTACGCCCTAGACCTGAAGTCTGCACCACTGAATATGGACAATCGCAGCCAAATTATACACTACACACATTTGGCGCTGATGTTGTCATGTGTCTATCCGGTTCGTCTCCAGCAAAAAGAAAAAGCTGAGACTGAGTTGGCTTCACTACACATAAAATACTTCCATATGAATTTTGTTTTCATCAATTTGTCATCAGCCATGTATGCAAGTTGCCCGTGGGTATGATGTGCCATTAAACTCATATTATGAATTCAGATAAACTACACCATATGGTCAAACAGATGAAAATGCTGCTAATATTAATTGACAGAATTATACAACACTATGCGAAAAAAAAACAGTTCAGTTATTGCTGAAGATGTTCTTACTGCACGTCATGCTAATATGAAATGAACTCTCCACGTGTTCAAGATCTCATTCAGGCTTTGTCAGTGTTGATCAACACGAGAAAATCTCTTTGACAAAGCAGGGAGAAAATCCTATCTCTCGCTCCTAGTTTCTGCAGCAGCTTGTGAGGCTTTGTGCCGCAGCGATTATTGCTTCTACTAACGCCACAGTCTTGAAGCAAATTAAATTCCAGCGGGGTCACAACTGCCTAAACACAACCCAAACAAATCTGCTTCATCCCCTGTGTCAGTGCCCGCTGTCTGGAAGAGGAAATAGGGTATATACCGTAGACCTCCAACACATCCCTAAGGAAAACATGTATGATTGTGAAAGATGTATGTGTATGACGAGCAGGATTCAGCATATTTAATGCCACGTGGGAAATCGAGACTTCATGGGAGATGAAGCGGGAGAAACACTGTGTATGCGTTGGGCTTATTTCGTGTTCCTGTACCTCTGAGTTGAAGCGGATCTGGCAGACGTTACAGGAGATGATTGGCCGCTTGGTCTTCACCAGAGGAACTCCAAAGGTGTGGTTGATCACGGCCTTCTGCACCGGGTCCATCTGACAGAGCATCACAAAAGAGAGAGAGAGAGAAGAGAAGAGAAGAGAAAAGAAGAGAAAAGAAGAGAAGAGAAGAGAAGAGAAGAGAAGAGAAGAGAAGAGAAGAGAAGAAATCTGTGAGCTATAATTCATATTCTACAACTCCCTACATCTGAAGTCCTGGTGCTAAAAGTCGACAGGCCAATCTATCATAATGATGGTGAGGGGTCACTGTGCTTCGCCCTCTACCTCTGATGCCAGAGAGGCCAGTGTGGAGTAGAGGGAGTCTACAGGTTTTCTGCCCAAAGGACTAAACCTGCAACATGACAACATGCAGGGGTGGAGAAAGTGCACAGACTTGAGTGTTTACATATCTTCCCAGTGTTTGCTCTGTGTCTGTGTTTATAGTCAGCAAACAGCAGTCAACAGTGTTGTCAGTGTGTTGCTACAACTGAAACACCTGTTGCATCCCAGACCGGGATGTAGCTTCATACTGTCCCTGTGCTAATTGTTTCAGCTAGGACGTCCATCATCTGTGTGGTGTTAAGCACCTTGTATAAATTTAACTGACTTGCTTTAGCATGTGTCGGTGGCTAAGCCTCCCACTTAAACTCTGTCCCAGACACAAAAGACCTTGCCTGCACTGATCTAAAAGGGCTTCATTCCAATTATTTATCTAGGTTTGAAGCTGAATTTATCCAGCGATCATTGTTAATTGACCTTAGCATTAGTCTGGAGTCAATGGCTGGTGTGGATTTCCACCACAGACAACTGTCTGGCACTATGTCTGCAGATAAAGTAAGCAACATTTAGAAGATAATGTGGTACTGTATGGGTATGCAAAAGGAATGAAGAGAAATAAAAAATCCTGGCTTGAAGAACAATATGGATATGAATGTGAGTGTGTGTTTTGAATTCATAAGGCAGTGAGGGAATGTTCCAGAGAGTCCTCCAAGTCTGATGCAAGCCTGTTGGTTTGAAGAGGACGACAGACTCTAAATGACTCAATTTGGCTCATCAGTACGTTTAATTCCGGTAATCACCAAGATTTACCTGAAGCTATGCACCCAAAGCCAGAGTCTCCTCTAAAATACAAACGGCTCCTCTGGCCTGAGGAGTGACAAAGAGTAAAAAGAGGCTGAAATGAATATTCTCATAACTCAACCTTAAACAATTAGAATTTCTGCACAGTGCTTGTTACTTAGCAACTCCAAAGAATCAGGGTAAACAGTGAAAGGGGAGGAGGCCAAAGACATTTAGCTGGGTGACAGGATGGGACAGAAACACACCATCTGGAGGAGCTAATGGGTGGGAGAGGAAGATGAATTTGGACACATAGAAAGAGAGAGGGAGGGAGAAATCGTAAAGAGCCTAAGAGAGAGAGAGAGGGAGGGAGAGAGAGAGAGAGGCCCGGGCCGGACATCCTCACATCGTACATTCTTATCTCATTTGGCTCTCTTTACCCTACTCCTCATTCCATGACTCCCTCTATTTCTCTCCCCAGAAACAGCCTAAAGTCAGCTCCTCTGCGGCTGTTGTTGTGAATTCTGATGGACTGGAGGTGGGGGGAGGGTGGATGGTATTGAGCAATGACGATGGTGGATGATAACTGACCAAACTAATGCAGAAATAGCTCAGCGGTGACTACGCATTAGCCAGCTGAAACCAACAAAATGACTACTTTAACACAAGGAGTCCAATAAAACAGCCATTTATATCAACAATCAACTCAGCATTTTGATCAAATCCCTCCAACTTCTGCCAAATGTCACCGCAGCTCCGACCAATCACTGTGACCCATCACCACCCCGCTGAGGAAAGTTTATCCAGAGGCTGAACAGACCTGGTGGAGTAACTGTACATGTGGGCCTCTCCCCAGCCAGTCAGTCCAGTATGCTGGGTGTGGGTCAGTAATGATCCATCCAGTTGATTCAGCTGTTAAAAACACTGTCCGGCTGCCAACAAGCCTTTTTGGATGGCTGTTCACATGGCCTCTTACCCGAATCCTCTCCAAAACATGTCCTCATGAAATAGGATCAGAGCACTATGATGCAACTGAAGTGGGATTTTCCAAACCTCACTCACTCGCTTTGGCCAATTTTGACAATATCAGCAATGGAATTTCATATTGGCTGTGTTTCCTGCATTAATAGTTTATAACTGAATCCATTCAATCTTGAAAATCTCATTAGTAAGCAATGTATATATTCCCCTCAGCTGAGTGAGTTTTGGAAACTTGTCATGCCGGATGGAGCATGGAGCTGTTTGAATGTGGTGAGAGCTCTGGCAGAAGTAAGTAAACCACACAGATCACTGACTGTAGCGTCACTCAGCGGTCATGTCAACATCTCCACAGGGTCTTAAGACCCAAACACCCTAATCCCCCTTTGTTACCACAGAGCCTCTTATGTGGAGAAACCAAGCATCTCCTGGCACTGCACAATAGCGCTCACCAGTATCCTCTATTGTGGTCTTTCCTATACTCCCCCCCCCCCCCCCCCCCCCCCCCCCCCCCACTTGTTGTTTTTCTTTCATCTTTTCTTTGTTTCTCTTCTTTTCCTCTGGCACGTTTGATTCCCTGCAACAAAATATTTGGAAGGGTTGTATTCAAGCAACGAAGAACACACTGCTCTGTGACTCTCGCTGGGACCACTCTGGCAGTCACAGTGTAGTGTGCACTGTGCCAGATAAAAACAGCCTTTGAAGCACAAGTTCTGCAGCACTCTACTGAGTTGTGCCCAGATTAAGACACAGTTGGGTGAAAAACAAACAAAAAAGCTGTGAAAAGCTCCAGACATTTAGGTACTCACCTTCTTCTCCTCTGTGTCTGTAGACGCTTGGAGCTGCATTGGTCCTCCTGTGTGTGTGCTACTGGCCGAGGTGTGTGTGTGGGTCTCAGCATGTGTGAGAGTTAGAATGTGTGTTGCACTTTCCTCACTCATGTTGCTTTCCACTCAGTTGTCAGTGCAGAATACAAACTAACTCACTAAAAAAAAAAAAAAAAAAATATACAGGACTTCTGCCTAGTGATGCATTGCCAGCTAGGATTTCTTTGTTTTTCCTTTTTTTTTTTGGCACACACTCTGCGTCTCTTTGAGATGCTACAAGAGAGTGTGTGCTGTAAGGATTTTCTCAAATCTCTCCCTTGCCCTCTCTTTTTTCACTGAGACATTACCTAACAAGTGCCTGTCCCTTTTATTCAGCCTCCACCTCCTCTCCTCTCAGCTGCTTTCTCTCGCTCTGTCTCACGCTTTCCTGTAGTGCATTTCCCCCCTCACTCTGCTTTCCAGTTTTCTCCTCCCCTTCTCGCTCTCTCTCTTTCTCTCTCTCCCCCTTCTTCATGCATACTCAATCTGTCCAAATGCAGCCAGGACTGTGTGTCCCACTCTCCTCCTGCTCAACTCCCCCCCCCTTCCCCAAGTTCACACCATCTATCAAATGTCATCATTAGCCAGTGGAAGCTTTTGCCCTGCCCACCAATCTCTCCTAACCACACATGAATACACACAGTGGTTTCTTGCTACAGTGGGTTTGAGATGGGATGCCTTTCAGCCAGACATCATTGCACATAAAGCCCCATGAGGAACTGGACAAAACATATTTTAAATGGTTGCTATTTTTGCAGCCTCAGTCTGAAACCTGTAGCGGCATCAGCTATGATAAAGCATCAGTCAGTCTGAGAAGAGTAGTACTGAAATGAAAGTGTTGTGAAGGTTGGAGAGTGAGTTGTTGAGGAGGAGAGTAAAATAAAGATGAAAGGAGGACCGACAGCAGGTGAGATTCAACAAGTCCTCACAAGGCTTCGCATGATTAGACACCTTCATCGGAAATTCCTGACTTTGCAGTCCACATCAGGGGAGCTGGCTCGGCCTAGAGGTGTGCGAACGTGCGTCTGTATCACGACCAGCTGCTGCAGATAAATAATTCAGCCTCGTCACTGTCTAGAAGCACATTGGCCGAGACAAGCAGGTAGAGAACAAATCAGATTAGAGAACCATTAAAGCTGTATATTGCTTTAGGAGAGGCCATTCCTCTGCTGTGGGGCTAATAACCCTCCACGTAAAGTAGAGTCTCATTAAGACTGTACAAACTCAGCACAGATCACTTATTAAGAGAGAATGGTAGAATAACTAGCTGCCAGCTCAGTGCAGGGACATTTCTCAGTGTTATTGCTGCCATTATGCTGTGTCTTCATTGAAATATTGTGCATATCCATATTTATTACAGTGCGTTGGTGCAGGCAGACACCAGGAGGCATCAAAGACCCTCGAAATGGCATATTTAATGTGAAATAATCTTGCAGTTCATCCTCCATTCACATGGTTATGTGAAAGAGATGAGATCCAAGCAGAATGCCATTCACTGATTGTTTAAACATTCTTCAGCCTAAAAGCCAAACAAGCCATAAAATACAGTCGGTGATGTAAACAGAGCTGCAAACACTCACTCTCTTACTCTAGGTCTTCCTGTATAAATGTACTCAGCTACACAACACTAAGTTAAACATAACAACATCTCTGAGGGAGCTGAGGGCCACACCATCCTCTGTATGAAAACATCAAGACAGAGCCTTCGTTAGCAGCAACCAATGTGGTATCTTTTATTTTTGCATTTTCACGGCTCCAAAATACAAGCCGGAGATAGAAACAGCTGACTCTGCACTTTACTTCAGGCACCGCCAAGTCAAATACGGACTGAATATCAGACTGAATGTGTCAGTCACTTCTCCACTGTTTTCAATGCAATGCAGTAAAAAGGGCCGAAGTCCTGTCCATGTATACGTGCCAGTATGCAGTGGAGCTATAAGGTCATAATGTCCTCCAAGCCTCTCCTATGGCCCCATCTCCTGGCCACAGGGCTGTAAAACACCACTCACTGAGGGCTGGCTCGCAGTCATCAGCAGCAACAGTTATTAACATTCACTGCATCCCTGTGGACCTTCAGGCGTAGTTAATGTTCTGAGAAGGAAAATGGGGAGCAGAGGGACATTATAGAACGAAAGAGAGAGAGAGAGATTCAGAGGGAGCGCTGCGGCAGCGAGACAAAATGAAGAAAGAGCGAGCAAGAATGATTTCAGGGCTGTGCTAACAGATGCAATAGTAGAAAGTGAGTGCCTGCATAATTTCAGTATCTCTATTAATCCATGTCTGCTGGGTGAACTGCAGTTTTAACATCAGTGAGACTGCTTCCACTTATGTCATGGCCCATGGAGGGCTATTAAAATGACTGTATCGTTAAAATGTGTTTAACAGCGTCTGGACTCCTGTTCTTATCCCTGTAGCACCATATGTGGTCAATGCACCTGCCAGATATTTCCAATTAGTGACAGGAGATTGCTATGTCACACCTTTGCAAACTGTAGCCAAATATACCAGGCTGACACATGCAGAGAATAACGCTGGTGCACACATGGTCCAGGAATAGCATTGCCCAACTACAGTACATGCAAAGTTCACTGATTTTACATATTGCTGACGAAAAATGTGTTGACATTCCCTAATGGAGTCTGGAGGAGCAGGCGGCACATTATGCTGAGTTGGTGAAATGCCAAATGTCTCTACAGTTTAATCTAAATTGTAAGATGTTAGTCAGGGCCCGGGGAAACGGGAAGATCCCTCTCCGTTAAAATAAACCATAATACCACATCAAACAAACTGTGGTGTTTGAAGTGCACAGCTATGAGGATGGCCTTAGCACTTCTCTTTAATTCTTAGGTCTTTGATTTAAGGAATAGGAGAGAGTAAGTGCAAATGAAATAATACAACCTCTGGAATGCCCTGCTTCCCTTATAGAAATACATCATTTAAGTGGGTATAGTAGGAATTTAACAATTTCAATACATATACTATAAGCCTATATAAACATTAAAATGAATATGTTACACATGGATCATGACAGTATCATGAAGGTAAATACACAGACACTACTATGACAACCTTAATATCCTGCATGTTGTACAAAGATTTTGTGGAGGAGCTTGGAGCTTAAAAGACTGGAGTATGTGTGTGTGTTTGTGTCAAGCTGCAACCTCTGGGGCTGAAAAAATGCCGCCAACACCAAAGTGCCAATAACTGCAGTTCCTTGAAATGCCACTTGAGGCTGGCTCCATACGCAAGTCACTCCTCATACACTATGTATCTATGGTTTTTTTTTGTTTTTTTTGTAGTGTGTCGGCATTAACTCTCACCGTGTTGAAGTTGTGGAAGAGGCTCATGCTGTGTGGAGGAGGTGCGGTCTCCATGGGGAATTGCAGGAAGGGCTTCATGTCCAGGTGGGGCTGGATCACCGTTGGGGTCCGCAGGAACGTCGGCACCGCCGCCCCTGCCCGGTTTATGCCTCCTACACACACAAAAACACAGATAGATAAATATACAAGCCCTTTTTTATTGCTCATATTTATAAAACAATTTAATTAGATATTTTCCATGTTTGTTTGGGCAATGTAAGATAATTGTACTAGTAATAAATGTCTTAGGTAATATTCTTATAAATAAGGCAAAAAAAAATACAGGCAAACAGGCAAGAAAAAAATTGTGGCTCATTACAAATTGTGTGCTGTTGTTTCCTGGAATGTGCTACTGAATCCAAAAAGCATAAAGAGCCATAATTGCATTGCAAAAACAATTATTTCTCTGCAGAGAGAGCAAAGCTGTGCCCCCCCCCCCCAGTGGGACACACAATCTCTAAACTGTGAGAAAAAGCAGCATTATGGGCCGTTAAGGACGCTCCAGCAACTGCTGTGGACAGACACCGGTTTTCCTGACAAGGTGACAAGAGTGAAGCGCCAAAGTGCAGTGGCAAATGCTGTGATACTGATGGTTTTGTGGGCTTTGTAGAATTTACATCACTGAAGCATTTCATTATACTAAAACATTCACATCAAATGAAGCAGGAATGCCAACAGAGGAGAAAAGAATGTCACAGAGGCAGCGGGGATTCCTCCACCTGCCTGCCAGTCTCCTCTCCTCTCCTCTCCTCTCCTCTCCTGGGAGACATCTGCAGCTTGATGATAATGAGTTTCATTTCAGCAAGTGTTGCTTTATGTCATCCTCGCTCATGCACCAGAGTTGGATTACTTGGTTGTGTCTAATTATAGAATGAATGAATCCTAGACTCGGATTCCTCTACTCACGTCTGACACATGCTCCCTGGCTTTGACTGTATCCAACATGCTGTTTGACTGGATAGAAAAACCCAGTCACTTATGAACAGCAGTACAAAAGGACTCTAAATACACACACAAACACACACCTGTGCATTATGTCAATGTTTAATTCTCGTATAAAAGCACGCAAGGCTGTCATAATGATACACAGCTCGCTCTCCTCGTCTTTGCTCCCATCTGCCTTCTCTTCCTCTCCTCCTTACCCCCCCCCCGTCTCCTCTTTAACCTCTGTCAAGGATGATAGTGATGGGGCCCACACAGCAAAACTCAGCCTCAGCAAGCTCTTAGATTAAGCCTCTTAATATCCGCAACTGGATTTCTGTGGCTTTCAAATTCCCCCGGGACTTAAAGCTCTGCCGCTCTCCTTTTTGGGATTGCTTTAAGCTACTCTCTCGCCCCGTTACTTGCTGTTTCCTCGCTCTGCTTCCCACTGCAATTTGTTTCTACCTGCCTCCACACTTTCACATGATAATTTGGCCATTCTTTGACACCTCTGCATTTTAATCAAGCTTTATGTCAACACTGGATGTGATGAGAGAAAACAATATGGCTGCTGCATAGAGGAATATGGTGTTAGGGGATGCAGTCTCCAAAGTTTGGATTAGAGAGAGTGGGAGAGAAACAGAGAGAGAGAGAGAGACAGAGAGAGAGAGACTGACTTTGTAAAGACTGAAGGAAAGTGCTGCCTCAGCTGAAGCCCAGCTGCCTTCTGCTGCGCATCTGTGGGCCTCGAGGTGGAAAAGGACTGCATCATTACATCTAGTTAGGCTTGTAAGTTTCTTCCATTGAACAAACCACAAATATACACATGTATGAATGCACAAGCTCATCTTCAGACACGCACACATCTATTCTTACACCATCACAAAGGAGTAAGTGGCCCCGTGCCTGTTGGTTTTCCAGCTGGTGGGTTGTTTTGGTCTCATCATTGCAGGCTGACTCAGCACTCATAAACTCTCCACTATCACACAAAAACATTTGTGTTTACGTTTCAGTATTAAAAAGTTGGAAGTGATGTGTTTTTGTGTGTTGTTCCAAATCAGAACGTCTCACACATTCTGTTCTACACTACGAGAGTAGTCACAAATCTTTCAGAAATACAAACATCCAGTTTCCTCTGTCAGTTGTTTAAACTGAGCTCCTCCTTGATGCTGTTTGATGTGATGAGAGAGGTTTGAGGTCCTGACGCCGCTCTCTCCTCTTCCTTCACCTCAATGACTGATGAAAGCAGCCGCTCCTCTGGGGCCACGCCACTAACAACATGACTAATGCACTGCCTCTTGACTGCATTTATCATGACAGTATATCGCTTCTTGATACATGGCCTTATGTCAGTGGCTCTTTTTGCAAGCTCGTGTGCATGCGCATGTGTTTTTCTTGGTAGGAGTGACACTCTCTTAGCTGAAGTTGCACAGTAGTTATGTTTGCAGCTCCCCAGTGAGTCTGCACTTGAACATGGGGACTGTTCCTGGCGGTGGGTCAGCCAGGCTCTGGCGGCGGGTCAGCCAGGCTCTGGCGGACAGACAAACAGAAGAGAAGAATGGCTGACCAGGGAACACAACATGAGGAGCTGAAATCTGAGGAAGTGAACGGAGCTGAGGATCAGACAGGAGAGAGAGGAGCAGTTGTCCTTAAAGCAAAGACAGTCTGTCTCATCTGGGACTGTGTGCATGCACATGTGTGTGTTAGTCAGTGTGCAGTGTGAGTGCGGCTGCTTTCTTCTCCCAGAGTATAATTACCCCATTAATTTAAACCTCTCTTTGGGGACCTTCTCACAGTGTAAATCAAAGAAGTCGCTGCATGGTAGAGGAGTGTGTCTGTGTGACATGACTTGTGCATATGTGTGTTTGTGCACTTTGTCAATAAGTGCATATTTGGATGAGGTCCCACCAGGCTCTGCTCCGCTCATTGACAAAATCTTGCATTAGAGCCGAAGCTAATAAAATAAAGTCTTTCTTGTTTCAAAAAACAGACAACCACAGGACACAATAAATCCACAGCATACATAGTGTGAGCTACTCTGCACACACCACACACACAGCTGCTTTTCTCTCAATTTAATTGTTTCTCACTTGTAGACTGTTGGCTGAACAAAACAAGCATTTTGGAGATGTAACCTTTGGCTTCAGGAAATTATTATATACTGGCATTTTATGAACTACCTGATTGCTGATGAGCAGATAAATAAAAACAATTGTGGACAGAAATCATCAACACTCAATAATGAAAATAGCTGTAAGCTGCAGCCCTAAGTAAAGCTAAAGATAATTATGGCACATGTAAGTAAGTGAGGACAAAAGAGTGTCTTTAGTATGTGTATTGCCATATTTCCTCCCTCTGTTCTCCTAACTGGCTGTTGGAGGCTGATCTGCATGAATGTCTGTGTGACACAGAGTGACAGACAGGCCAGTCTGGAGGAGCTGAAAGCAGTCGGACAGTGATTTGGATGTTGTTAAACCCTCTGACATGCCAGGAATCCTACCAGGCTCGCAGGGCCCATAATCACAGCTCTTAAACAGCCTGCTGGACACCGCCTTGGTGTTGCAGCTCATGTGTGCTGTAAGTGTGTGTGAGCTGGTTCTATCTTTGTGAGGATCATTGAGGACCGTGTGAGTGTGAGCACTTTTGTTGGAGTTTTGATTTAAAGGTCCCATATATACACTTTTCCTGTGTTTTATTTGAAGTGTTGTTATCCATAAGAAGATATATTTGTGATTTAAAAAAAAAAAATCACAATGTAGTTTTAAATCTCCTCTCAGGCTTCTCTCTCTCAACAACAAGTCGGTCAACAGGTCGGTGAGCTGTTTTCTGAGCCATCTAATAAAAATAAAGCAGATTTCAGGTAAACACTCAAAGAAACCAAGTCCTGCAAGGTTGGATGGTGGGTCCAGGTGGGCGGGGCTTGGTGCATCGCTCAGACCAGTGACTACTTTGCTTTGTTATGACATCACAAAATTCCAGAAGTCCTGACGGCTGGTTTTAAGGCTCAGTTTCTGAATACAGGCTGTGTGCATTTCTCTGTGGACTGAGGCTTTGCTACTTTCACAGTATTAATATAGAACCTAGACCTGATCTATAATCAAACAACACATGGACATCTACATTTAGACTATATGGGACCTTTGGGTTGGATTATAGTTAGAGTAAGGGTTTGGGTTGGGCATGAAGCTGTAATTGTCGGCACAGAGGAACTGGGAGTGCGTGTCAGTAAGGGTCCTCCCAAGTATAGAAATGTTGTAAAATGTGTGTGTATCAGCACCCACAGTTAGATAAAACAGGCAAAAACCCATGTTCACACTACTGTTGCACTCACACAGATAACAGTAAGAAAGGACATTACAGCCTATCTGCAGGTGGAGGCAGGGGGGAATTAAAGATGAAAACTGGTGCAGTATAAACAGAGTGCAAGGGGGGAAAGAAGGAGGGTTAAAAAAAATTAGAGAGCAGGCAGCAGAGAGATCAAAGGAGAGGGTGACTGATTCCCCCATTTGGAATAATTCGCCAGCCTGCGTGACCCTGATAAATCTGCTATTGGCCACATCACCGCCTCCACTCTGGAAATACATATCATCAATGCTCCCCAATCCTATTTCTCCATGGGACACATTTAATTCCCTCACTTGTGTGCGTGTGTGTTTGTGTGTCTGTGTGTTGAAGAAGTGGAGACAAATATCACACAAGGAAAGTGCAAATAACAGATGGGAGGGGGTCATGGATTTTGTGTATTGTTGCTGCCTATGTTTTGTGTGTCTTGTGCATGTTTCCTTCTTCATGCAATAAATGCGATATAATGACAGTGAAAACAAAAGCTCAGAAAAGCTCAGACTGATAGAAAACCACATAATTGATCAAAATCGTTGAATTAAGTGAAAATATGATGTTCAAAGAGGGTTCCCAAGATGATTTTCACATGAAAAGCAATATCGTTATTATATTATATTATAAGGTCAGTATGCTCGTGCAAGACAGTGTTCCAGTGAATGTCTAACTCTAGAAACAGAAGCTGATAGAGGAAGAATTTTATAAAAATCCCCATCGGGTGTTTTCCTTGCTTATGCTGCAAGACAAAAAGCTGTTTCTAGAATCTAGGCTAAAAGAATCTTTTCATGTCTTGAGATTATCTAACAGACTGTGTAGGTTGTGCCACACTGTGTTCAGCCTTCTTTCCCATGGGCGTTGGGTGCATTCAGGAGAGAACAATGAGAGCGGGGTAGTTGGCACAAGACACGCTGGACAGGCACAGATGTGCCAGGGTTGTTGGCAGCAGAGGCAGGGAGAAGGAGGTGGTAACAGTCAGACTGCCAACTTGCTTTTTCTGCAGGGCCGTGAAGCAGGCACCTGTCCTCCACATGGCCCATACATACACAGTTTATAGTCAGTGCTGTCAATATAGTTGATGTTGGAATATTACCAACAGAAACACAGATAAGATTCAGTACATTTGATAATACAGCACCTGAAAAGGATTAATTTAATGAAACGACAACGAAAAGGAATATTTTTGGCATCTCAAAATTATGTGCCAAGCAGCCGCTTTAATGATTAACTGTGCAGTGATCATAATTTACTTTATGGGCCTAGTGTGTGCAGTGCATTGAGATTTCAGGCTAACTGCTGGCTCTAAAGCCTGAGAAAACCTGCCCTCGGCTTATGTATACATTATTGAGAGAACTCTGAATCAGTGAGATGATTTAAAGAGACCGGGAGCTGCACTGGGAGCTTCCTCAACATAACCCCCAACATAGTTTCTCATCAAACCTCCTTTTCCACTCTCTCTCTCTCAACAGAGTGCACCAGACTCGAACTGCAGGAACACCATTAGCGGCTCCTCAGAGCCAGTCTGACAATTCAGAGGATGGTGGCTGTCTGCACACTGACGAACTCATGCAGGAGATACAGACTGGGATTGCCAGACTGTTTCATAACCACTGAGGAGGAGAATTCTCATGACCTAAAATGACTGTCTTATCATTATTATTACAGCATTTGTGGTCAGGCAAAACTTTCTGTTTTTCTGTTACATCCTTGCTGGTTTACTGTTTCATATGGCTTGTCGTGTATGATGGATGGATGGCCATCTGTCTGTCTGTCTCTCTCATCTCTGACTCTAAATTAGTTTCTTGCCTCGCTCATGATCAGCTCAGTGTGTATTCTGCGTTGTACACAGCTGTGCCCGGGACTACAGGAATAGCCAATTCATTTCAGCAATGGAGGCAGCGTGATAGAGAGCGGCAGAAACAGGGTACAAGAGGGAGAGAGAGAGAGAATGAAAATTTGGTCCTGTTCCATTCAGTATTCCCTTCCAGTCTCAGGCCCAGCAGGACGCTGGGCCTCCCTTTCACCTGACCACCAGCGCAATCAACAAGATCACAGGCCTGGCCAAAAGCCCTGAACTGTGCAATGAAAACACACACACACACACATGCACACACACACGCACGTGCACACACATGTGACTGAATTCACTTTTTCTCTAAAACACACATACACCTCAGTGCACTCAGTTTTAAACATATTGAGGATTATCCTATCAGGCCCATTAAAGGCAACATTCCTTTGACTCACATGTCTCACTGGCTTTAAACCTGCGTCCATCATGAAGCATTTGACTGTTTGAATTTTGCCTCCACGCACCCACATACACATGCTCCTTCATATTCGTTTAAAGCGCAGGGTCACAGAGTGCTATACAGGTCATAAGTCCTGAGTGTTTGGCTGGTGGCTGTATCCTGAGCTGCCTGCATACTCTCCTCACAGACAGATGCGGCAGCAGCATACCTTCCTCCAGAGAGCTGCCTCAGCCTCTGCGAGGAGCGAATTAAGGTCTCACAGCGTCTGAATCACAGGTAGTGATGCACTTCATCTGAGAAAAGCAACAAGGCTCACATAGCGCTGGGAGTCACACAGTGAGGTCCCACCATCACGCCATCAAGCAAAACCACAACATAAGTCAAACCTGCTCAGGTTTGACTCTGAGTGACCACAAGAGTGTGCTGCTGAGCCCCTCTGTAAACTTCCAAACAGCCACTTCAAGTTCTCACTTTAGGTCCTGAAAAATGATTATGAAATATAAAAACTGCAAGTACCTACCAAACTTTATCTTCCCCATCTTTTCTAATCATAGAATGCTAATTTCTAGCTTCCTATGAAGGTTAATACATGCACACAAGGTAGGTGGATGGAGATAAAGATCTGTTTGATTTCCTGCCTGGAACTGCTGGTGTTATGCTACGCTTTAATGGGAGGATTATGCAGGGGGAAAGCTGGGAAAACTGAACTTGTTTGCATGTGTTGCATGTAAGGTATGTGTGTGTGTGTGTGGGTGTGTGTGTGTGTGTGTGTGTGTGTGTGTGTGTGTGTGTCTGTGCCTTCCTGACAGTATGTGCACTTGTGTGTCTGCGTGTAAAAAGGTTATGAGAGCTTAGTTACTGTGATATGATACAGACTTCAGCACAGTGCTAAGTATTAGTCAGAACATGTCTCGGTCCTTAATCCAAACATACGCACCGCAGTGAGACTCATAAACACACGCGTGCGCACACACAGATACACACCTACACATGCACTCACAAAACTGCAAACAAACCTAAAACAGTGCACCGCCAGTAGTGAAATATGGCGGGTTATCTAAATGGCTTACAAATGAATGCTAGCTTTGTTTGTGAATTGTTTTGTCAGCATCAGTGCAGCCTGACTGCACAGGCAACGTGTTTGTGTCTGTGTACATTTTTCTGCATCAGTGGGAGGGTGTTAAACTTTCCACTCTAATTGTAGGTCTTTTATGTTTTATCTAACCTACCAATTTGGAAAACAGCAATTTTGCTAATTTCATTGTACTGTAAGGTATGAGTAAAGTACAGCCTGCGGCATGCATGGTATTACGCTTTGTGGCTAGAATTCTTTTTAAAAAAAAGCCAAAGTACCAGCAACATCAAGGTCAGATGAAGTTAAAACAGCTTCACATGAATGATCAAAGCTTCCAAACCCACAAGTCTTGCATGCATAGTTTACATTTTTAGGTGAAAGGACAAATGAGTGCGAGTCCATCATTCGCCTCCCTCTAACACACATGCACCACAGCGGAAAGTCAATCTGTTGCCCTTTGCAATCTGATCAGAGAACTTAATTCCACACGTCCATTTCAAGAGCAGCTTCTATTCCAAAATATTATCACCTGTAACAAATTTACCTCAGGCACACACTGGCTCCACAAAAACACACACACACACACACACACACACACACACACACACACACACACACACACACACACACACACACACACACAAACACATATAAATACTTTATATAAGGCAGGGTCAATCTTTAGTCTTACCCAAAGGGAATATTGTGCATAATGACAGAGTGGAAAGGGGTGGTAATGACACCCTACAGAGATAATATGACAGTGGCAGGCCCCAAAAAGCCCCCCTCAAAAATCCTACCTTGATCTCTCCTAAGCAGCTGAATCAAGGCTGGGAGGATTTAATTGCCAGTCTGTCTCTTTGGTAGACACAGAGTAGCTGGCTGGGGATTCCAAGAGAGACGGAGAGAAGAAAGATGGGAGCGAGGGGAGGAGGCATGGTGCAAAAAATAATGCCATGAAATGAGGGTGAAGACAGTCTGCCTCTGATACCGCTGCCTACCTTGCCTGTCAACCCTCAGCTCCACAGTACACAGAATACACACCAGGGCCGATGCACGTGCTTGAGCCACAGAAGCAGATGCACACCCGTTTAATCCTTCAGATAAATCTCCTGCTGGCTCTTCGTCCAACAGCAGCTGAACTTTTGGAGACTGTTGGCTTTTGTTACTTGTAGGGTGAGGGATTTAGTGCTGGTACAACACACAAACAGAGACTTGCACACTGGCACACTGACATGCGCACACATGCACACAGATCTAGTGGGCTGATCTCTGCAGAATAGACAGCGACCTTCCTGATTCATTCTGTAGATATGCTGCAGCTCTCCAATCAGCCCTGCAAAGCCAAATCCTTTGACTCTGTAATTTTCCTTTTCTTTTTTACACTGGGTCTGTATTATCTCTATCTAAGGGCAGTAAAGGTGGACTAGTAAAAGGATACAGCTCTATTCATTCCCACATGACTGATATCCTGTTTGTCTCTGGTTCCACCTTAAATCAATGACAGCACTGATAATAATGATACTTTGGGAGAGTAGTCATATGTTGGTCTTCATGTTACAACTCGCACCATCCCATTCAGGACAGGATTAATAGACTTAATGAAAATATGTCTGAATTGGTCTGAGTCTCATTACATTCCAATGTGATATTTATCTCTTGCACTTTGTGCGATGAAAGCATATCATATGATTAAGTTTGAACTATAGTGCAGACACATAATCATTTTGCAGTGCAAAGCACAGCAAGTGTGCAGTCTATCTGTGAGTGCCTGTGTGTGTGTATGTGTGTGTGTGTGTGTGTGTGGTGACGGAGAGTGTTTGTGCTGTTTTGAGGTCAGTAATGACAGACAAATAGCTGTCAGGGCTAATGGGAGAGGACAGCCAGGGATGATGGGAACACAGAGAGATCAGTGCAGCGCAGCTCAACGCAGGCCGACTGTGGAGACAAGGCATACAGCGCTGCTACAGTGTTCACACAGAGAGAGAGGGTCACAATGAGTGCATAAAACAAACACAAATATGTGCAAACACACACCCCTGCGTGGCTACCCCTGTCGGGGCATCGGGCTTACATTCATTCCCTAACTTCGACCCTTAGCAATAATCCTGGCCCACGTGGTTACATAGCTAACCCTATTTTATGTAACCTCAGTTCTAATATGAACATGAAAATTTAAAGGAATAATAAACCAAAAATCTATCTTTTGACAATTAAATACTCACTGTCTGAGTTCTTGAAAAGTAACTCTGGAAAGTTCCTTTTCACAAACGTCTGCAGCTGTAGAAAGCTTGATTGTTGCCATGACTCGCTGTTTGAATATATTGTAACTACTGTGAATTTGAGCTGACAATAAACTGCCGTCCTCAGCAAGTGACAGCGTTTACGAACCCACCTGCATGTCTTGCCTACAGGTGTATTTGAGACTCAAAAGTCGTATATTTGGTGGAGTATATACAGCATATCTCCATATTGCCTTACTTACAAAAACCTATAGGGAGCGGTGAGATGAAAAACTGTACAACGAAACAATTGAACAAACATAGATAGTGTTTGGTCAGCTGTAACTGTTACACTGTTACTGTAAACAGCGGTTTCAGTAGTTTTCGTGATCACACCTTAATGGGGAATAAACTGACTGACCCACTCTTCATCATCCTGCAGCTAAAAAAGACAAAAGGCTTCACAGCAGAGTCCATAGTCCTCCCTTCCAACACCTCTGCCCTCTTTTAAACTCCCCGCTGTCTCTGTCTTTCTCAGGTTTCTATCTTTTTATGTATTTTTCCTTTGTAATGAACGCTCCTCCCTTGGCTCACGGCCAGTCAGGTTTGTAAGATGATCACAGAGTTGAGCGGAGATGTGTCTGAATGTCGCTGGCTGAGGGCAACGTCTTAGTCAGTGATGGATGGACTGTTGGAATGCGATGGAGGAGGAACCGGAGCAGTGCTTTGTTGTGTCTGTTGAAAGACGGTGATCCACTGCAGTGGAGGGAGATTAGACTCATGCCACTAGTAGAAAGTGGAGAGAAAATGCTTTCTGTACATCAGTGCGCTGCAACAGGAAGAGACAGATAAGGAGATGGAGAGAGAAAACCAGAAAATGAGGGAGAGACAGAAAAAAAAGAGGACAAGGTGACATTCTTCGACAGAAGGCAAAACACCGGAACTATGTCCCCTCTCTGCCTCTCCCCCTCTCTCCACCTGTCCTCTGTTGTCCCTTGTTTTCCTTTCGGCAGCCTGTTCAGATCCACTCCCACTTTTCTCTGACACCCCCCACCCCTCCCCTCCCCTCCGCCCACATTTCTCTCCCATCTCCTCCCCTTCTTCCCTTGTTCAAGGCAGCGGTCACACACCCAGGTGGAACAATAGGCAGTGACTTTATTCCCATGCACCTCCCAGAAACCTGTGCCCTCAGGTATGGAATTCTATCACTCAGCCACAAACAGGTGGATCAACCCAAATACACTTCGGAGGAGAGCAACAAAGACAGCAGATTCTCCCTGAGATTAGACCACCAGCCCAAAGGCTGAAGAGAAAAGGAGGAAGAGGCATGGTGGGTTGGTGGATGGTGCACGTGGGGTTTAAAAAAAAAAAAAAACCTGTGCTGTTTGAAGAACACCAACCTTAATATACCCCTGTCTAGTGTTTGCAGGTCCATTTCATTTCTCCCGTTCCCCAGGGAGGGTAAA
This sequence comes from Seriola aureovittata, assembly GCF_021018895.1. Taxonomy (NCBI): domain Eukaryota; kingdom Metazoa; phylum Chordata; class Actinopteri; order Carangiformes; family Carangidae; genus Seriola; species Seriola aureovittata. Next base: position 5,478,018 of record NC_079372.1, on the reverse strand, counting down.
GGGCAATATGCTATCAGCCTAATAGAGTGGGGGAGGAGACTTCATGGTTGACGGCCACTGCTTTCATTGTAGCCCTGCAGTGTATTGTCTATGAATATGGAGTAGCCTAACAAACGAGCATGTCCTCTAACATGGTGCTCTCTGTTCACCCTCAGGCAGTCCAGCCACGGCCCAATCTCTTTAAGTGCTGGGGGGTCTCCTCTGTAATGTCACTTGTCATTGGTGTGACCACAAATGACACTTTTGTTTAAATCAGCATCCATCACCTCCCCCTGTAAAGAATTGCAGGCAGCTGGGGAGGTGTGCACGCTCAGAGAGTCAGGGCAAGTCACAGAGCATTTATAAAGGTTAAAACATGAACTGAAATTTCCAACGCTGGGCTGAAATTGTGCGCCAGAGCAGTTTAATTGAGGCTTTGTGATGAAACACGCACAAAAATCGCCCATGGATGCTAATTCCCCTAACATAGCTCATCATATAAAGGTGGGAATCCTCCTTGAACCAGACCTGAGCTCATTTGTCAAAGGAGAGAGAAGTGTTTTCCCTCTGTGGTCTTATAGATTGACGCTAAATCGAGAGCAAGCTTTACGCTTTCTCATACCACCTCCCACACCTTCAAGCTCAGCTGAGGCATATTCAGCATATTTTTCCATGATAGCAGGTGATGCATTATTCAGCAAGCTCTGGTTGATCTTCGCTGTAATGAATCGCTGGTCTATAGACATGTGGACATAAACTCACGCGCAAACTTGCATTCTACAGTGTCGATGCATGATGAATAAAGAGGTACTGAGCATCTATGAATCACATCTCCGTGGAGAGATCTTAAACAAAGCCTATCATGGATGAAAGGAGCGCTGGGCTTTTGAAAAGCTATCCAAAGCAGCATGGTAATGAGAGTAATGAGGATATCAGACGCTGAACGTGGCACAATATGCTTGTTAAATGTGACAGCTGAATTACATCAGAGGTTCACCCCTGTTAATCAAAACACTGCAAAACACGTGCACACAACACTGCAAATATTCTTTCCTACGCCCCAACATTTCCTTAGTTCGCACTGACATTTAAGGACACCTTACTGTAGGCACTGTCATACAAATGTTCAGACTCGTAACATACAACAGGTGCAGCAGGGACACCTGGTGATCGGGCCAACACTGGCCCAGGACTGGAGGGTCGTAGGATTACGTAGCCTCAAAGAGAGTTACAGAATTTCCACGTGGAGTTGGAAAGACATTGGTGAAACACAGGCCAAAGATCTAAGATCCTGATATCTTTTTCTTTTGTGAGTCCTCCTACCTCATCAAAGTGAAATACTAGATCACTGCAGTGTTGTTTTAAATAAGATTCTCATCTTTAAGTACAACACTTTGGAAAAAGCTCGCATTTGCTTCCTGGCAGAGGGTCAGATGAGAAGATTAATAGGACTCTCATATCATATGTCTGTTAAACATAAGGCTACAGGTCTGCACCCTCATGCACTCTGCCCACCCCCCCCCCACCACCACCACCACCCGGGATGGGTAGAAAAGAGGAATGGATGGTCCAAGAGTGTTTTCTGAGAGAGCAGAATAGAAGACAGAGTTCAACACGGCGGCTTAGGTACTGCTTGCCTTTGCAGCCTGGGCCTCATTGTTATTATGATTTATTTTTTAATGAGCAGCGCTGCTCTCCCCTCTGCCATACAAAGGCCTGATTGAATCTGGCGTTCCATTAGCATGTTAAAGAGGCCCAGCTTCATCTGTGAGCCGTTGACTGACAGTGGATATCATCTCTGTAATTGCTCTGTATACTGGAGCCAGAGCTAGCCAGAGAGAGAGAGAGAAAGAGAGAGAGAGAGAAGGAAAGGGAGTTGAGGAAAGATGGGGAGGGAGGGATTAGGATTTGGGGGGGGGCAGGAAAGATGGGGAGAATTGATGAGAGGAGCTGGTGGATGAAACTACATCTGTGTATATCTCAATTTGGTACGGTTGGGACCTCATGCAGAGAGCTGGGAATAGTCTGTTTGAATAAGTTTTTTTTTTTAAAGCTACACTCACAGCCCATGACTCCTTATCAAAGCAGAAACAGTGGCCGTGTTTCATAACAGATGCTCTGCATGTACGAAACTGTTATACAAGTAAATTTTGTTGCAGGTCTAACCAAAGCACATACGAGATTCTGTCGTGTGCATGTATTGGCATTTTGAGCAGAGATTGACATGTACTGTAAGGACAGGACTGCACTGTTCCTGACACCTTCATGCGACTGTGTGTGTGTGTTGACTCTTCTTATTTTTGTCAGCTCTGCACCACATCTCACCCCATGTCCTCTGCTCTCTCCCTCCCTCTGTATACAGAGTGTTTTCGCTTGCTCCCTGTCTCTCCCTCTGTTTTTGTACTCACGCTATTCTCTCCAACTCTTTCACATCTACTTCCTCATCCCCTGCATCACTGAGCACCCCCCCCTCCTCTCCCTCCGTTGCCCTTGCTCTTCCCTTTCTCTCTCTCTCTCTATTTCTATCTCTCCCTCTCTCTCTTTCTCCGGGTCCCTCTCTTTCTCTGCAGTAAATGGTAATTGAACAAACAGTTTGGTTGGAGAAGAGCTGCAGAAAAGATGGTGATCCTAACTCCACATGCCATGCATCCAAAATTAGCCCCCCCCCCCCCCGTCTCTCTTTCTCTCTCTTCCCTCCTCTGCTCTCCTTTGCTCTGCTGTGACAGTGTGACATACATGCAGTCCCACAGCATCATCAGGCTCGTGTATTAATATTGGAGGACAGCCCAATGGCACCATGGTGAGTGAGTGTGCATGTGTATGGAAGTGTGTGTGTGTGTGTGTGTGTGTGTGTGTGTGTGTGTGTGTCTGCGAGAGAGAGAGAGAGAGAGACTCGGATGTGCAGTGCCAGCACATTTCCAGTGCTAAGGAGACCAGGTGATGATGACAGTAGTACTCATATTCCAAATATGCACAACATTGCAAAAAGGGAACTGTCAATACATTATATTAAATTTGCTGCCGTTTGTCCTATCGTGCGGATGCAATAGGTGTCGCATGAACTGCTTAGATAAAGGTGTTTGTATAAAGGTGTTTTTTTATTCTTTGACATGTTATTAGATTCGTTTGGATGAAGAGCAGTTTCGTGCAGCTGAAAGAAATATGTGGTTTATTCTGAGCTTAATTTGGTTTATGAATGTGGGTAAACAGATAAAGTGTTCTAACCAACCCTGTTCTCACAGATATTTTCTGCTATCGTCATGATTTCTTTTTTCTTTCTGCCAAGTTCTAGTATGATGATGTAGAATTGTGTTATTTTGGGTTCTCTGACACACATAAAGCTCTGAAAAAACAAAAAAATGAACTTCCTCCTTTTATTCTTCTTTGGGGTGAAGAATGTCTGCTTTCAGTGGCAGAGTGCATCAGACGTGCCCCATAAAAGTAAATATGGATTCCAAGTTTAATTTAGCTTAAATGTAGAGGCCAAGTAAATTGAGGAAACCTTACAGTGCTGGTCACCAACAAAGAAGAATAGTCTGAGTCATAGCGAGCTTCAAAGCTTTTATTTAATCAGACCTATTTATGATTTCAAATTCCAAGTGTTTGAGACTCTTCATCATGGCAGAGCTACAACAACCTGGTGATAATATTATTACTATGAACTATTTTGAACCAAATATGAAGTTATGAGTCATGCTGAAATTTTATGCATGCATGATTCATATGGTGTTTGTGCATGCCCTATTCTTCTATATTTAACTATAGTTTGTGTTTTTGCATGTGTGTTTTTTACCTTGGACTGAATGTGTGTCAATGTGAATGTGGCTATTTGGATAAGCGTGTCATGTCTACGTTGTTTAATGACAGAATAAAACCAAATCGAAAAGAAGTGAACCTTTTTTTTTTTTTTTAAAGATTCTACCAATAACTTAGCTTTGGCCACAAAAACTAATCTAGTCAGTGTCAGGATGTGTCTCAGACACGGAAAAAACAGAAAGACGCAGCAACATCTTCCATTAAGATCGACGAATCGTTTTCACGTCAGGTGTGAAAGCCAGGTAGCATTACACATTATTTCATAATCACACTGTCATTTCACATGAAGCACTGGTTTAAACCGAGTCCATTAAATTCATTTAAACATCTTCAGAATAACCTCTTTCCACCACCACACCTCTGCCCTTTCTCCTTTCCCACCTTCATGCATCCATCATTTATCATCGTAAAAATTAAAAAGAGGGTTTTGACTGTGCCAAAAGTGCAGAGCTCTTGAACACTGTGTACCCTGCAAATATATACACACACACACACACACACACACACACACACACACACAGACACACACACACACAACCTAGTCCTCCTCTCTACCCCGCAGGCACTCCTTGCTCCACTAACACACCATGAAATCTCTAACACTCACAACACATTTACATGACATTACCGCTGAAGTGCTATAAAATTGCGGCCTGAATAGCAACTGCTGAGATGCATTGTTTGTGTGTGTGTGTGTGTGTGTGTGTGTGTGTGTGTGTGTGTTCATCTCTGTTGATAGCAAAGGACAACAGGAGTTTCAGCACCCATTTACATTGGGCTGATAGACAAAAACATCATTTTACCAATGGTCTGTAAAATGGAGAATATTAGTGTGTGTTTGTGTGAGAAGGAATTCGACATTTGAGTTGAGAATATATTCCCGTCTGTTGTTTGGTGGTAATGATCTCCTGTGGTCTCCTGCGTGCTGCTCTGGGATTAGTATGGTAATCATGGAGCATGTTGACACACACTGTTAGTCAGATTGATGTGTTTGTTTGAGTGGTGTGGGGCTCCACAGCTTTACACACCGACTGACTGCATTAGCCACTTGCTACTAATCTGAGACTTAATGGCTTTCCCCAACAATGTTGTTGCCATGCACAATGTTTTATTCAAATGCTTGCTGGGTCCGATCGTGAAGTGTTGAGATCTATCACTGTTACATTCCCTTACACAAACGCTCTGTCCAAATCAGTGTAGCCGTGTCTGAAGAGGTAGTTTATCACCAGCAATTATCCTCCAAGTAATACCATCTCTTGTCTGTCTTGGTCTAAGCAAATGGGACAAGTCAGAGTTTCAGATACAATGAATATTGATGCAGCCCCTAGGGCCAATGCTGACATATGTATATGTCTGTGTGCATGTTTGTTAATGTGTCCAAAGCAGAGGACAAAGAGGATCAGACTGGTTTGTATCTGCAACAACACAAACAGCCAAAGGAAACAGACTACATGTCTTCATGTCCATCTCACCCCCCTGTTTTATTTTTTTTGCCCAGTTGCTACTATTCCAAATATGTGCACTCATAAAATGCCATGTTTATATCAAAGGCTGCAACAGCATTTCTTGGAGCTTTTCTAGATTTGACCACAGCTTTACACAGCTATGTCATCCGAGTAAAAGATCTGCTCATACGGCAGCAAATCTTAGCATCTCCACTCAGTAGCATTGATGAAGTACGCGTATGCAGTTTGCATGCTTGTACATGTCACTGTGCATGGGAGCGTGAGGCCACTGGCACTGTGCTGGAAAGCCTTGGTGATGCAGACGCTGTGGGTTTGTGTGCTAGCTGCTGCTCCACTGCTGCTAAAAGGACAGACAGATGTGATGCTACAGTGACGATGACAACAAACCATTATGTAGCCTTTCCTGTGCGTTGCACACATTCCATACCCACCCCCTTTACTCTCATCCCTCTCCTGCTCTCTCCTGCTATCAGAGTCTCAGACTGCGGCAGCACAGGGCAGTGAGACGGAAAATACAGTGATTGTTTCTGACGAAAATAGAGGGGGGGAGCAGGCGAGAGAGAGAGGGAGTCAAAGGATGACAGCGCAAGGGGAGAAGAGGATGGAAGAAAGGGAGAGGGAGAGAGAGAGAGAAAGAGAGAGAGAGAGAGAGAGAGAGAGAGAGAGCTTTAGAGCAGACCATTTTTAAGGTCACTGTGTGTCTATACAGGTTCAGTGGAGACTTGTAGAGAGTAACAGCTCCACTGAGAACACCTGATATTGTGTATATTTGAGAGAATGAGAAAGAAAAGGAGGGAAAAGAAAAAAGAGAGACTATGAGAGAGAGAGAGAGAGAGAGAGGGAAGGGAGGGAGAGAGAGCGAGAGCTGGACTGTACCATAAAGAGTCTCACCTTGTTCTGCACCATGCACACACAGCACCCCAGCTGTCATCCAGCTTCTCTCTCTTTCTCCATCAGGGCCGGTGGGGACATGCATCATTCATGAGCAGGGACTTATTTGGCTGCGTCATCTCCTCACATAACTGTCAATAACTTTTTTTTCTGGCTCTGGCTTCACCTTTACTCAGGTAGCAGGATCCACTAGATGCACACAGCAAATGCGAAATGATAAATAGCATTTTTCTCCAAGACACAGGGCAGAGCGGCAGGAAGCAGCTTTAACAGAGAATGCACAGTGGCCAATCTCTGTCCAACAGGACTCTGACTCAAGATTGAGCAAAGTTCCATTAGTAAAACCTACAAAATAATAGATTTAGAAGATGTTTTAAAGGATAAAAAGTCAAAGTCAAATCCAACATCATCAAAATGACAATATATTTAAACATACAGTATATAGGATTAAATGGTTTTTTTTCCTCTTTGACATTAAAACAGCCTTTTGGAAAAGAACTCTTTAATATTCATCATAGCAGTTGCACGAAAAAGAGAGCAAGCACATGTAGAGAGTGTAATATGAAAAGGTAATTATCTAAGAACGGCCGTGTCCTGCCCCCAGCACCCTTCTTGCCCAGCCTGTCCTCTTCCCTGAGTTCCTGTGTCGCAGCCTGCTGTGAGGCTGCCTGCTGTGAAGGTCACCCTCCCTGCAGCTATGGATTACACGGGCACGCACAGTCAGGCAGAATACGATACTGCCCTTGAGGGGAGGTCTGAGGCTCAGGCTGGCAGAGTGGAGCCCTCTGGAACTTCTGGACCCCACCGGGACCAGGCAGGATGATAACCAAGCTACCTCTGGTCAAGTGCCGGACTTATAAAGACGTAAAAGTCCTTGGATTCAAAATTATTTCATCTTCTCTTTATCTATTTTTTCTATCTGATGTTGAGCCGCTGAAAAGACCTTTCCACTCTAAATTTCTCAGATGGTTTCCTTTAAATACGTCCTTGTGGTAAAAACAGGTTCATGATACAAGTCTAAAAAATGAGTACAAGTTTATGGGGCAGAACTTCAGAATTGTCTGTGGAACAAGAACATTTCTTTTTCAAAAAGCGCTTCTTCTGTACATGGCGCAGGTAAAAACAAAAACAGACATCGGTGTGGTCCAGTGTGTCTGTGGCTGCTGTGTATGCTCCCCACTAAAGTGTGTGAAAAGGAACCCTCAGGTATCAGAGCGGCACTCACCGGCCTAAAAACAGCCCTAGATGAGTCACAACACCCCCAGTAAGCACGAGAGAGTTTTAATCCTGTGGTCTTCACCAGGTGATATCAAAGAGCCTTCAAAAGAGCATTCATCGGTGTGTTTTCCAGCCCCAAATCAAAGAAGCGGGGGGGGCCTTTTATCCTGCAAAATGGTGCAATGAGGGTCAGTCTTTCCTCTGAGTGGGACCGGAGCCATTTGACAATGGCTGTCTCTGGAGTCATGCCACTGTTTAGAGGTCGCAAGAGACAAAAAAAAAATATATGCACACACATACACACAGACACACTTGGCAGATCGCGTTGTCCTTTGCTGGCTCGGCTCTCCCTGCTGTGACCTTAATTTGTTCTGTCTTGAGAATGAGTGCCCACCGGGCAGCTGATGCACCTCACGGGAACAAACTGACAGGATGTGTGAGCATTATGTGGGTTTGAGCATATGTGGGAGAAAGACGGGAGATAGAATGAGATCAAAAGAGGAGGGTAAAGACAGAGACCAACAAAAATGGCACAAAAAAAGAGGGAGCCTACATACAGGTGTGCATGTGGCGTGAATGTGGTTGTGAGCGAAGTTTTGAGTGGAGGAGACAGGATGGGGGAGAGACCTGAGAGAGGCTGAGGGCGACGGACGCAGGGCCACCAATAAAAGCAAAAGAACACGAGCTGTCTCGCTGCCGGCTAATCCACTAATGAAGATTTGTGGCAGTGGCTGGCTGGTGATTATTGGCCCAGCACGGAGACAAAAACCATCTTCGGTGCTACTGTAAATACAATCTCTCACATTTACACAAGCTATCACAGGCGCAAATGAGAAAATTTTTTAGGATGGAGGCAGGAACGCTGCTGTTACAATGTATACGGGCTGGCCACTGCTGTGCTCAGACATGCTGTCAAACCCCTGATGCTAAATTAATAAGCAATCCCATTACAAGCCCAAACATTAACCAACATTATTCAGATGTGAAGAATGCAATGTGAAGTCGCTTATGTTTATGATGTTATTCCTGTCTCATCGGGCCAATTGCACCGATCCTGACTATGCAAATTTTATGGAAATGCTTGTTTCCATCCTTCCTCTCTGCCTCCCATTTGTTACATTTCATCAGTGCTCTTTTGAACCACGTTAACAGCACAGCCACTGTCTGGGTTTCAGTGTTAGCTGAGAGCTGTGTGGAACATATCAGCAGGAGTTCATCCATCCGTGTATTCCATAACAGACACTGCTACTGCATTATAGGAGAAACTGACAGTGGGAGATTTGAGAAATCAGTCGAGGCTACCATCCTCCACACTTCCTCCAAACGTCAGCCCTTTGGATCTTTATATACCGCAAGCACAAAAATGTGTCTGTGTTTCTCATAAAAGTTACTCTTCAAGGAAACCAAGAGCCTGAAATCCAGCTCGTGACAAACAACAGCCACAAAGTAAAGAGACACAGTAACATACTGTAAATGGATGACCTCAGATACCACATTACCCCTGTGTCCCTTACAGCCTTCTAATACACACCTCTGGCACCTCACCCTCCTGATCCTCCCTTTCTCCCCACCCCCCCGCTTCCCCTAGGCAAGGGCAGGGAGCTGTGGTGCAGGTCCTGGCAGAGCCCCATCTCCTCCCACCCCCCCCCCCCCCCCCCCCCACCCCCCTTCTCTCTCTCTCAGAGGGGTAGGGCCGCTTGTTCAGGGAAGAGCTTTTGTGGAGACAGGTGTGCATACCAGACGCCACACTAAGCCCTGCGCCTCGCGGATCCCATAACTACCTGCGAGCGAGGCTTCCCCGGCTCTCATCCAACACTGAACTTAACATTTCCAAAGAAGCCTTCTGCTGGCTGGAGCTACAGTAGCTGTCGACGGGCAAGACGTCACAGTCAAGGAGGTCATGACCTGAACCTACTGCCATCTTTTTATTAACAGGCCGTTGTGCGTCCCATCAGCCATTATACATGCCATTAAAACACATTGGAGCAGATTTAGTTGGCAGGGGGAAGGCGTTAAGGGTGGAGATTTAGGCTATTTTGAGCTGTTCATGTAACATTAAGGATTAAAAGCTAGCTCAAGGCTTCTTGGAAGCAAAAGCTAGTACTATTCATTCAGTGTGTGTGCCTGGCTAACCCCCTTGGTAGTAAAGAAAGAGCTGTTTGGATGGATGAGGTCACAGAGTGGGGACATGTCCTTGTGGCTATGAGCAAAGTTCAGGCAGGGCTGTAGGATGACATTCCCTACAGTGTGTCAGATATACAGCTCACGTTTCCTCTTTGCATGAGTCAGACGATACACAGAGACTACAGCTCAATGCATGCATGTTGGAGGGAAAGCATCTATTTCTCCCCCTAGGCCAGCTTTAACAGAAAAAAACTGTAACCCCCCCCCACACACACACACACACACACCACACCACATCCAGCCTTTCTCATCTTGCTGTTTGCTCATTTCCTCTCTGCCTTTATCCCTTCAATGCTCCCTTAAGTCTCTCTCCTCCTACACTATTCACTCAGTCCCGCTCTCCCGTTCCTTTGGTTGCTTCATCAACTTCCTCTTCCTCCTACACCTCCTCCTCCTCCTCTTCCCGTTCCCCTTCAGCTTCCTCCTCTCTAGCCATGCCCCTATGAATTGACCTTGCTGCATCTCAAGGAGAATTGATTTCTCTTTTGGTCTTTGTGTGAAACCCTATCTCAACAGCACTCAGAGGAATTTCCTCTTCCCCCCCAGAGCTCCATGGAGGTAATTCTCTTTCATGAGGACACTTTTCACTCCATTTTATCCGTCTGCCTTTCTCTCCCTCCCTCTCTTCCCCCTCCTCTTCTAACCGTCTTCTCTTCCGAGCACACAGAAATAGAGCAGGCATGATTAATGCAACATCCATCGCCGCCAAACGTTAGCTTTACTCAACCTTTTCATGCATGGCTGCTGTTTGGGGAAATTGTTATTCATGCACCTTCTAACACTGTTCCTGAATTATCACATTAATTGATCAATAAAACAGTTTGACTTTTTACATTTGACGAGCCTGATTGGTGAAGAGAAAACACAAGGGATGGATCAGACATTAATTTAACATGTATTTCATAGATTTTCATAAATTTGAATAAAGGGTTGGATGATATTCTGCTGTTTCAAGCACTGCAGCCGAATCAGTTTTTTAAATTTTTTTAATGTAAAATGTGAAAACTGTGATGTTGACCTTTTAAAGGTAGCCAAGCAGAGTCGCTCTGAAGCTATAGGTAATAAATATGTTTTTCCATATATTTATAGTGCACCTGCCCTTGTATGACATGCATAATACTGAACTCTACTAAACTACTGAACTGTTAGTATACATTGTTCGTCTCTGCTCTATATTTCAGTCCGCAGATTTCATTTACAGAATCAGTGCCAATGCTAGTGTTATATCGCTGTAATAATAACAATAATAATCATCTTGACAAGCTCGAGTTACAGCGTGCAACAACAGGGCAGCAAAACGAACCAAAGGATCGAAGATAAAAGGTAGAACTAATTCAGTGATGTGAGGTAAGAGAAATGATAAATTTCACCTGAATACTACGACATTCACTGTACTGTGCTAACTCTCCCAAAATGCCTTTCTGTTATAACGAGAAGAGGAAAAGAAGGTTGTGCACGCTAAGGGGCAAAGCAAGCATTTAATAATAGAGCTAGAGTTTTGGTCTCTAGTTTTTCATCAGGGCAAATGTTATCACAAGGTAATCTAAAAACCTCGGGGCCAGAAGTTTGCACCTGTGCTATATCATGCAAATACTCATGGGAAATATAATGTAATCTGGCTCATTAGTATGTTCCAAATACATACGAAGTTCTGAAGAACAGCGTGTCACAAAAACATGAACATCAATCACAACAGGTAACTGACAATCAAAAGATCAATAAAAGTAGAGTAGAAATGTAGAGTTGAAATAGTGCAAATACACCAGGGAAGTAGATGACAATATATATTCTATGTGATAAAGGCAACAGCGGGACGTGGCAAAGCCCTGGAGAGCCGCAGCATGAGGAATCATCTGTACATCTTTCCACTTTGTGATCAGAGTGACTGTTGAAGCTTGCAGAGCATTTCCCAGGCTTCAACTCCCAGGTGTCTTGTAGCCCCAGGATTCCCAGTAAAGTAGTCAGCCAGACTGCCTTGGTGAATGCACTAATGTGACACCATAATCACACACAGGTGCATTTTTGTGCTTCACGGAGCAGCAGCACCGAGCTGTTGGTGGTGGCAGGTGCCTGCCCTGGTGTGTGTGTGTGTGCGTAAACTGTACATTTTATTCAAGCGTATGCGTGTCCTAAAAATCTGCATCACGTTTACATTCTGTGTGTGTGTGTTCTGAGTAAAAAAGACTTCATCACTCTAATTCACAAAATGAAACCGTGCGTACTCCTGAGCCGTTGTGGCCTTTTCTTTTAATGAATGGTCATTGACAGAGGGCACTGCAGTGAGGCCAATGAAGCAGTGGGAGTCAGAGGAACAGACACCTCCACCTCCCTCTGCTCTGCAGTGCTACACACGCTCATAGCCCAAACACACACACACACACACACGCACACACACGCACACACACACGCACACACGCACACACACACACACACACACACACACACACACACACACACACACACACACACACACACACACACACACACACACACACACACACACACACACACACACACACACACACACACGCGCACGCACTCACAGACACAATGGGTTGCCTTCCCACCAGTCCAATAGCAGGCCTATTCATTAGAGTCTCTTACAGACAATATTGACAACCTGCTGACACAGAGTCACTCCAGCATAAACAAATGGAGCAGTAGAGAGGAGCAAGGGAGGGCAGGAAGGCAGGGAAGAGACCTGTTATAGTGGCTTTTTGACTGAGGAGTCCTCTCCGCAAAAACCAGGAGCTGGACGAAGAGAAAGAGAGGAGAAAGGAACCAGAGCTGCCACCTCTGCTACGTCTGCCCAGCCACATACATAAAGCTCCATCATCCCACATGCACAGACCTACACACACACACATGCGCACACACATAATACAATGTCACATTAATCTTGTATCCTAGGTCAACTCCCAAGATATGTGGCCTATTCTAATTACGATTATAGGAATAAGTCTTATCAATGAGCGCCTTGCCACATGGAGGAGGTATTGAAAGGTGAACTGGGTCGAGTGCAGTGAACTATCTCATCACACAGCACTATTTAACAATCGTCCCCCCCCCCCGACTTGCCAGAAAAAATATTCCCACTGAAATGAAATGGGATATACTGCAAAACAACATTGTGGAATTTGAAGCCAGTGTCCCACTTGATGGAAAAAAAAATGGAACAGAATATCCGATTTAGCGGTGAGTTTACAGAGGGATTTAGTGAGATTTATCACTCACAGGTGCTACTCACTTATGAACCTTTATAACTCATTATTGCCAACACATCAGGAAGCGGGAACGCATAGTTTGTTTCGGCATGTTTCACTGCAGATTTCTCAAGTTTCAACTGCAATAAGGCGTTCCGGTTATATCTTGGATATGCAAAGAAGCCTAAAGGGACTAACTGCGCTCTGCATACCAAATATCTGGCTCATTAAGGAGTTATAATTACTGTGTCACTTTGACATAAACAAAGAGAGCAGAGCAGTCATGGAGAAAATGGAGGGGAAAAAAAAAACAAAAAAAATGCTGATCTGCTCAAAGACATATTCTCAGGTGTCTCTTTGAGCTGACCTCTGGAACCAGGTGAGTGTGTGCAGGCAGTTAGAGGAAGGTGGGGGGGGGGGGGGGGGGGTGAATGAGCAATAGCTATGCAGACAGGTCAACAGAGAGACACATTTTATTAAGACAGATGAGGCCGGAGTGGGCACGCAAACACAAAGACAAAGAGACAGATAGACTGCATGGCCCTGAGCTCAGGAGGTCAGCTCTGACTCAAACAGACAAGACAGATGAGACATGAAATAACATCCAAACATGAACCGATTGTGACTGAAGCCCCCCCCCCCCAAAAAAAACAAAACACTGTGAGATGAAGCTAACTAACTGGAATGTCCCAGGAATGCTTGCCAGACAGTCATCGTGCAGCATTTTGGGTGACAGTGAGAGGACGGCGCAGACATTTCTTATCTAAAAGCGGATTCATTCCATACCAGGAGCTCCCTCCAGGCACCGGCGAGCTGGAAGCGTAGGAGGTTTTTATTTTACACAACATGGCGGCTGATCACAATGACACCAAAGCCAACCGAGAGGCTCTACACCAACAGGAGCCCAGTGATCATGTTCTTTATTAGCTTGCCATTGTTCTCTCGCCACGTCGCTCTGTTCCCTGTCCAGATGTCACACTCAAATTTTTAATACACAAACACACACAGCCTCAGCAGCAGCCCCCATACCCCTAACTTGGTGCAGAGCCCATGTCAGGCAGAGCTAAGCTGGCTGCACGCGGCTTTGTATAGAGCGCTCTGTACAGCACAACCACACATCCATTGCCATTATCAGCATCAGGACTGTCATCACTATCACAGCAGCCAGAGACCTCTGCCAGGCCCGCGGATTGCATACGTAGCTAGTTATCATGGATTCGTGAATACAATATCAAGGACAGAGCGGCACTGGGAAAGGTTGTTTGCTCAAGGTCATACAACACAAAGCATAGAAATAGACTAATACGGACGCAGGTAGTGATGCATTCGGTTTACACAGGCGTATGCACGCCATTCATATTTCACATAAAACATTTTTTTTTTTTTTAAGGATTTTTTATTGCCGTTCGTCAGAGATATGTTATCACAAGCTTGCAGATTTATATCAGCGAGGTGGATCAGGAAATTTGCTGATTGGAGGTCCAGATCAGCCAGCACCAGAATTGTAAAGGTCATTACAATGACATTACCCTTTTCAGGGGAAGAAACCAGAAATGTCAAATCACTCAGCAGCCACATCATCATGCAAATGGAGCAGAATGTTAGGCACTGGAAAATCTCAATGTTCAGACAGAAATAATGGAAGATACTTATCTGACTGACAACTTAAGGAGGAGGAGTCTATGTCAGTTTCTTCTTTTTTTTTTTTTTTTTGGCTGGTGTGAAGGGAGAAGATTTTCACAGACCATTAGATATGATGAAAAACATACAGATTTGGCATTTCTTAGCTACAGTGCATTACCACTGTTTAAACAGTGAGCGAAGATATCTGTCATACACACCGACAGGAGTCCTACAAAGGCAGAAAACATGGTGCTGCACAACGCAAGTGACATTCCATGTTTTATTACTTCTACCACAAGTGTTGTGCCAAACAGTTAGAAAAAGACCCGCTGTAATAATGACCCTTAGCTCAAGCCATTGCTCTGTTGAGCGAGTTTACCCGCTGTTTGTTACTGTGGTAATGCTGTAGTCGAGCGTTAACGCTTCTGTTAACATGCCCTGACCAAATCATCATTTACGGGAGCTGCTACCACCTGCAGCCTGATCAAGACAGCGCTTGCCCAGCTGTTAAATGAGACTGAAGTTCACTTTTGATCAGATGCAATAACTGGAAGTGTAGCCCACACAGACACAAAATGACACACAGCTCAATGCAAAACAAACAAAAGAAAAACTTGAGAGAATGAGAAAGTTCCTCATTGAACAGTTATCCTATAGCATCAACTTTAATAACTTGCTTACAGTCTTTAGCTCAGGGGAACACATTTTCTTCAAGGCGCACTTGCACTTCAAACTCGCACACCTCAGACTACATGACTCCCTATAATCATTAGAGATGTCTGCTTGAAAAACATGCCTGCCGGGAGAGCAGAGGAGCAGAGCAGCGCCTGAATCAGTCCAGGCATGCGTTAAAACAAAGTGGCCTCTCTGGCAGAGCACATAGCAACACATACACACTTACGACAAATGCACACACCATAACCACACACAGTCTCACAGACAACACCGAACACGAATTAGAAGACTCTCGAACACTTTCACAAGCTCACACGCACTGCGTTCCACACACACACACACACACACACATACACACACACACCTACACACACACACACACACACACACACACACACACACCACACACACACACACACACACACACACACACACACACACATCTTCCTATCATATCCATACAGCAGTTACATCCAGGATGGGTCACATCACTGGACCTAGAGAGGAAAGCCTCTGTATGAATGTACAAGCTGACTATGTGGAGCACAGAGACCACACAGAATCCCCTCTCTCAGACATGGCCAATATGAGACCAGAATACTAAAGAAGAAAGAGCTGGCTGACTCGGAACAGACAACACTGTATAATAACTAAGAGCTGTACTGTGCTTCAAGTGAAGGACTGAATCTTATGTATGTTTTTCTTTATAAAAGGCCACTTGTGTGATGACCTGTCTGCCCGTCAATGATTAAGATGGTTATACGGAAAGGTTACCTAGAAACTGGGCACTGGTGTAACAAAATCCTAAGAAATACATACTGTATGTACTTGATTAATCTGTATTCCATTAGTTATCAGTAGGGCTGGTATTTGTCACTTCACCTCTACTGGCAGGATGCGAGAATGGCTGGTCATGTGATCAAACAGCCCATAATGGCATAGTCCAGCCAGAGACACTTTGACCTTCCCTGTCATCACTCACACCTGCCATATTAATGGCACACTATTATTGTAATTACACGCGCTAACCATGATTTAAGGGTTCATCCCAGCCAGTGCTCAGTAGTGACAGATGTCTGTGTGGAATGGAAACCAAGCAGACCTCACCATTAATACAGAGCTGCTGGTGGCCAAGTTTAAGTAGGGATTAGTGATCCAACAACATGACTGACCTCTCCAAAAAATCCCATGCACCAAAAAGCGACAACTCACCCAAAATCATGCTGTGTGTTGCCTTTGGTATCCCTGGGTTGACAAGTGATCCCTCACTGCCCCTGTCTCTCCCTCTTTGGCCAAGGGACAATGGCTCCAAAATCTCTTTTCAGAGTTCCTCTCCACTCTCCAGAAAGAGGCAACTCAGAGAGGCAGCGCTAGATGTGAGGAGAGACTGCTGCTGTTGCTGTTGCTGTTGCTGCTGCTGCTGCTGCTGCTGCACATGTCGTCCCTTGCGCCTGCCCTCTCCAGGTGAAAACTGAGTGTGTGTGTGCGCATGTGTGTGAGAGAGAGAGAGAGAGAGAGAGCGCGTGTGTGTATGTATGTGTGTGGAGGAGGGGGTCCGGCGTTTCTGCAGTTGTGGCTCAGGTAAGCCTGAGGACAGTATGGAGGGGGTTAGAAACAGAGGGTAGAGAGAGAGAGAGAGAGAGAGAGAGAGAGAGAAGAGGGAGTCAGGGAGAGGAGGGGGAGCCTAAAGTGTGACAGCCAATCACAGGGGGAGGCTACAGAGCCCAGAGCTTCTTCTCCACAGCAGCCAGGAGGAATTGCAGTGGTCTTCAACAAACAGCTGACAAGCAGTTTCTTCTCAACTGTATCATTTCACAAGGAGCTTCAGAGGGAAGGTCTTCAGTGCACTGTGAAGTCGGCGCCTGCTTTGGTCTTTCTCTGTAAAACACACACTCCCTTTCCCACTCTGGCTTTCTCTCCCTCTCTCTCTCTGCTTCTTGTTTTTGGGGTTGGGTATAACCTAAAGGCACCTTACATGCCTCTGCTCTGATTGGTGGCAGCCTCGACCAATGGGAACAGCGGCAGACACTTGTCATCATGCAGAGTGGAAGTCATGAAGGAGAGACAGAGCTTGACTGAAAATGCCGTCTCCCCCCAACCACTGTTTCTCCCTTTCATTTCACACATTCTCCTCACCCGTCTCCCCCGCACAGAGAGCCTAATTGTCAGATCTGTTTATTGCGTTTGTTGTCTATCACCCCTCCCCCCTCTCTGTCCTTTGACTCCATGTGTGTTGACTTGTTAAAGGATTAACCTTTTATCTGCGTGGCTCAGTCTCTCTACCTTTTTTCTCCCTCCATCTCTTAACCTGCCCAGGCAAGGTTACACATTTTATCCACCTCTGCGTTTTCGTCAAAGGGATGGAATTTAGACTGGGAGTGGAGTGGGTAATGGGGGGGTGGCAAGCAAAAAGGAGAGATGAAATAGAAAGCGACAGAGCGGAGGAAGCAGAAGAAGGAGGGGCAGAGATTAAACTAAATACAAACTGACAGAGGGATGAAGAGACGTGGAGTGACAACAAGAGACGACCAGCAGGATGGAACACAGAGACAAAGACAGACAGAGTCGGACACAGGAGAAGGGCTGCGGAGAATTAAACTGTGGACCATAGCAATGCAGTCACTAATTGAAAAGGAGCTTCGAAGCCAGCATCTTATGGTCCACTTCCTTCACACCAAGAAGCCACTCAAACAACGTCTGCTGTCATGTCCGAGGACCACTCTCTGCTTCTCTCTCTCTCTCTCTCTCTCTCACTCTCTCTAGTTTCCCATGTAAAGAGGAATCGGAGGAGAGCTAGAGAGAGAGACCTTTTAAAAATCACACAGCCACAGTGTTATTGAGAAGCTCAGCGCTTAAGAGAAGGCTTAACAAAGCTGTCAAAAAATTAATCCCCTTGGGCAGGCATGCTTGCAAACACACAGATACAAACACGTGAGCCTGGGGCTACAGAAAATGCTGCCTGATGTTCATAGTGCTTCTTCTTCTCTTGCTCTCTCTTTCTCTTTCTTGTCTCTCTCTACCCCCTCCACCCTTCTCACGCTCTCAGGCTGAGGCTGTGAGTCACAGGGTGTTGGAGTGAATACTAAGGAGGCTGGCTGACACCTCCAATACCTCTCTGCACAGCAGCTCCATTGCACACATTTAATCTATTGTATGTAAACACTGGCAGACTTAGGACCCACAAACACCCACCGAAATTCTTACAGATGGTAAGTTTGGGTAAAAGCCACTGACTAAAAGCTGCCGGTATTATAGAACATCTGGTAGCTTTTAGCTAAGGTGCACAAAAACCATCCCGCTTTCACAGTCACCACCAATATCAAAAACCGTGTAACTAGTTTATCATAGACTAAGGGATGAAACAGAAAGATTAGAAAAGGAATTTGACCCTGTGAGTTATTGAATCAAACCCGCATCATGTCTACAGGAAATGGACTGAGCGCTGAGAATATTAGTTTTAAAAAATGGGACACAAAAGTTATCACCAACACAGTTATGCGTGTCAGTCCTGTCTGTGTGTGTTTGTGTGTCAGCAAAAGAGCTGAGATAGGGTTTCCTCATTAGTTGTGTTGTTATCAATAATTCAGACCCGGCCCTTGTTGGCGTTCAATGGGCCGAGTGCTAATGTGCTGTCAGGCCAACGGGGGCCCAGGGCCCAGCGCCACTTTAATGGATGTCATGATGAGAGGGTGAAATCGGAGCAGGGAGATCCTGTATCATCCATAGGAAAGAAGAAGGAGGGAGAACAGGGCAGAGGAGAGTGGTGACAGGGGTGGGGTGAGGGCCACCGGAGGGGGGGGGGGGACAGATGGCATTTTTGGACAGGTATGTGAGCAGAGGAGTGATGGAGGGAAACAGGAAGAGGAGAAAGGAAAGAGGGAAGGAAATTGGGTTATTAGGTCCTTTTGTTTGCCACAGGCCACAGATCAATCATTCTGAAGATGATGTGTTGACCCCTATCACCTCTGGATGGGAGGGCATCATGGGACTCATGTTAAGTGGCCACTAGGGGAAGATTTTAAATGAATAATGAACTGACATTGTTTAATTTGCCATCCACTTGAATTGTAAGAGGTTGTTCACTCACAAATGCCTCTTTAAAAGAAATGAGTTAAAATAGAATAAATGGTGACATTTTATTTTACAGGTCCAGTTTCCAAATAATTTCCTTGGAAACTGTCTAAGAAATGTAGATTTTGTGACCAATTATAGGGAAATGGGGTTTTCTTTGAAAGAACTGCCCTATTCAAACCATTAATTTATTATAATTCATGTCTATGTTGAACTATAAGCTTGATATTTTGCATTTTGAGCTGGCCTGTACCGTAAAATAAAGTGCGACCAAATATTTTCATAAATCATTATGATTATTCAGACATTACGAACCAGTAAAATAAACCACTTTAAATTGTTATTTATACTGTTATATGACAGTTTTTCAATATACAGATTTCTTTTTACTTCTCCTAGAATAATTTTTGGACCAGGACAACACATTAAAATGAGCTTTCCAGGCTAACTCTGGCTCTGCACTCCATGCAAAATAAACTAATTTAAGAAGAATTATTCTACTTTATAGTAACAATAAATAAAAAAATAAAATGAAATAGAAAAAAATATTAATAATAAATACAAACAAATAAAAGTAATATAAATGAATAAAATGCACCTATCTGATTCCCTCTCTTTCTCCTATGCATCACAGGACATAGAAGAAAGAGAGGGAATCAGACTGTTGTATTATCTACATGATGACAAAGATAAGATGCCTCAGAGATGAAAAGCATGTGACAAACCAAACAACAATATAGGATGGACTGACAATCAACCAGCAAAGGTTCAAGCTGCAGAAGTGCTCCAACAGTGAGTCACGGATCATGTCAGTGGCAAAAGTGAAAAGGCCTTTTACTTCCTTTACACTGAGTTTTCTATAATGTTGTTGTTTTCTGTAATGCTGTTGAGTTTTATGAACTGCTGTGTTTTCTGTTCTGTTGTAGTGTTTTGTCCAATGTTATTTTGTCTTGCACCTCGGGGGCCGCCGTACAGGATGAGGTGGAGGAAAACCGCTAGATTCAACCAACATACACGACTTTCACACTCTTTCTGTGTGTATGAGCGTTACGTTACCTGTCAGACACCTTTACACCCACACAGACACACAAACTTGATTTTGTCACTTGTGAGGACATTGTTTTGACTCACACTCACACTTGACCTTGACTTCCAAATGCTCCAACCTTTACCTTAGCTTTAACATCAATCTAATTCCAACCTCAACCCTGACACCAAGTTTAACCTTAAAATAAATGGTTGAGCTCGTGAGGACCAGCTGTTGTCAGCAGATTGAAGGGGATTTATACAGTTATACGCACACACACAGTAACAAGCTAAGCGAGGACTCAACAGACACCACTGCAGAACCTGGATAGTGATTACTGGTTAACCTATGCTGCCCTCTACTGGTGAAAGCCAGTCAATGTGAGATAATTCCCCATAAACAGACACTGGGAGTCAGAGTATTCCAGCATTAGCAACCCTGTTACTAGATAGGAAGTTCCATAATGAAAAATGATCCCATGTAAATTGAGAGGCTAGTATGTTCCCAGAGCCATGTCAACACACAGGGGTAAATAAGGGAACCAAACAGACATGAGGCACAGCTGGTATAGTATTGATGGCCTGTCAGACTGAATCAGAAAAAAAACCTTACTCAAGCATAAAGCTGTCTACAGTCTACAACAAACTTGACAAAGCAGCTGATGCCAGTGTTGTACTGGAAATGTTTTCGGTGGCAGGATGGTGCACAGAGCCTGAGTGCAGCAGGTCAGATGTGAAAGGAATGACTGCTGAGTATGAAGGACTTATAAGGGCTTAGCCAGCTGATGTGCAGCAAGAGTCTATGAGAGATATATCAAACCTGAGGAAGAGAGCGCATCAAACTCCACCAATCATATAATGCTATGATCTGTCTTCCTCATTCTTTCATACAGGGGAAAACACGCAGTAAATCTACACTCACCGAAGTCTGCCAGATAGACTCTAACTCACTTCCTTACAACAGCTTGAATGCATTGTTACTTTTTTTTTTTTTTTTTTTTACTTTTTGTGAAAGCTTTTGTTGATCATAAATTCTGGTCATATTTCATGAGCCTGGGCCCGCAGGCACTTTGTAACTTTCCAGAAATGTTAGTTTGCCCTTTTACTTAGAGTCTGCTTGCATGATCTGCACCTAGGTCATATATCATTTCTTGGGTGTCTCCTGGCACTGTGGTGGTGAATTTAGAGACTGCCTATGAAGGTCAAAGGTGAGGGGGCCAGGCAAGTGCCAGGCAGCATACTTGTACTTCCCCTCATAATGTGGCAAAGCATTAACTGTTAGACTATGAAATCTTAGGCAACTTTAAAGGAAAGAAGTCATCTCTCTGTAAATACCAAATAATGAGCCTGTCATATCACACATTCCATTTACTGGCACCGAGCGTGGCACATAACAAGTCAGTCAGCTAAGTATGAACAAAAGGACCTCTGCATTCCCCTTGAACTGGCCTGAGCCTGCAAGTCTGACAGTTCAGCATATCAGTTTGCAGCTGTGAGGGATAATCATCTCACCAAATTTAGACTATTGATCAGGTGTGGATATGTGCAGGAAATGTGGCCAGCTGTACAGTACGTCTCCCTGTGCATTCATTTTGCCACAGAAAAGACTTTAAAAAATCAGGATACCTGTGCTGTGTTTTGACTGTTTCAAATGAAGTGGGATTTTTGTTGCTTATAAACTAGTTGTTAGAAACAATACTGTGGGCAGCGTGAAACAGAGACAGTCAGTTTTCCTATAAAATGCCAAAGATGCAGGATGAGAAAAACAGAAATTTACTCCCCGAAACAATCCATTATTTTCATTCCTGTTCTGAAAATGTTTTTCAGACAGAGCTGGCAAAAGAATGTGTATTACTGCTTGTCATAAATAATGACAGGAAATCATTTCATTCCTGTCCTCTTTATTTTTGATGAACTGTAAAAATAATTTTTTCACTTTGTTTTACTGATTCTGAGTATTTCTCTCATTGTTTAAGTGTTACTAGCTGCCAGTTGTTTCATTTCATAGATGTTTATGAGAGAGAAAGACAGAGAGCGAGAGAGCGAGAGAGAGCGAGAGAGAGAGAAATAGAGTATGTGGGTTTTGTGAGGATTCGCAGATGTGTGTACACAGGTGGGTGTGCCTGTCCTGTGAATCCACGCCTGCCTACAGAAATGGAGAATGTTGATGTTGACTGTCACAATCTCACACTTCCCTGACATTTTTACACCAGCACCGGAGGACAAGACGTCTTTCTCTCCAACCACATTCACATCACGCACTCTGCTCTGTAACTGCACACGGTTCATACATGTTTAAACTTTGCTACAATAATTTATGTCATGCTGCTCATACTAGACTCAATACTTCAGTCTGACACATTCCTGGTTGCAACTATGTGATGATATTCATTTTACAACACAGCAGTTTGAAATCATTATCTTCTCCATAGATCACAGTCTATTTCCAAAGCTCAGACATTCCTCAGCTGAGAGCAAGGTGGCAAAGAAATGAAGGGTCAATCACATCACTGCGACACACTTTCGTCTCCTGCATATCCTTATCAAACAGCATCTAAGTTTTAATAATTCCGGCAAACAGCTACAAATGGTAGTGTGTACAAATGGTGCATATTCCTCAGCCGTGCATTCACATGTACTGCATGTCAGGTTTGCACAAACCTGCCGGTTCAATCGGGATGTGAGGGCAGGAGAAGACAGGTGGAGCTGTCAGGACAGTTGTCAGCTCCACGGGCGCAAGAGTAAAGATCAGTCACTTACATGCACATATACATATTTGTCTGACCAGTCATAGGAATAATAAAAAGTTATGCTTGTGTTGCACCATCAAAACCTCACAGAATAATCGCCACGAAAAGGATGTCCAGTATACTGGGTGTGTTTCTTGCTCCGCATAAAGACAATACTGGGTCATTTTGAAATGGAAACAGATGGATACAGTAGCAGGAGATGGTAATAGGTTTGATTTACCTGTGCTCCACATTGATTGCTCCTCTAGTCTTCCTGTTGTTCTTGCTGAGCGAGTCCAGTCTCCGACCCAATACAGGCACACTGAGAAATAACAGTTTCCTCTGTGACCTCTCTCCCAGCATCAAACTGGCCAGAGCTCTTCAGGTGCGAGAAAAATGACCCGAACGATCCCCAACTGTTCTCATTGAGTCAACAAGATTCCAAGAGCTGCGTATGCGAACAACATAGTCTTACACCCACAGGAGCAATGCGAAGGACATGTGGAAATAGAGACCACAAACACATTGCTTCTATCACCTCCCCTCCACCTCTCTACATCCCATCTCGTCCCTCCCTCCTTAACACTCTCAGCCCTGTGTGAAAACAAAGCTGGGGCAGGAGATTCCAGCAGCTAATCGTGGCAAACCTTAATAAGTGAGGACAGTTGTGTCAGAGGAAGGAGAGAGCAGAGAGTTGAAGGCTGTAGCGGGGAGGTTAGGAAGGGAGGAAAGGGAGTCAAATGTCAATGAAGGCACGAGGAGTAAATGTGAGATACAGTAACTGAGAGAAGAGAAACATCAACCTATGAAAAGGTGATTTGCGGTACAGCACATGGCACAAATTCTCAGACAGCTTTGAACTGTCTCCCATGAAGGACGATCCATTAGGAGAGGGAATGTAACAAAGCGAATTCTTAGACCTCTGTAAATAACTGCTATGGGCTTTTATTACTTAAGCTCTCTCAGCTACATGAAGGTTTTCACGGCACAAAACTTGAGAGTGAAGGAGGGCAAACAGGTAAACCTCACACCTATGGTGCAGCAATGTTGAGAAGAGCAGTGAAAGTTAAGAAAAAAACAGCACACATTTTGAATGTATGGAAACATGCTGAGTGACAACAGTAACACACACGTGTAGAAATTCAGATGTAGATGTTATTCTGCAGCGTCTGCAGTAAGCAGCCACCCACTATACTGACCCACTCGGACCCACTGCAACATGTCATCAGATGTAGAGTGGACGTCCAGGTCACTCCAGGCCTGCAGCCCTTACATCACCTCTCACAGGGCTGCCAGCTATTAGAGTTAGATATACAGTACACAGAGTACAACAGTCATACATTCTCAGGTTTAAAAGCGGGCACACCGTGTGTCCGCACTCCCATAGAGACTCTGCAGGAAGAAAAGGTTAGAAGGGGAAAAGGACAGCTGTTTACAGTTGTAAGCACATTTTAGCACCAGAGGGCCTGAGGGTAGTGTTACAGGGCCACACGGCAGACCAGGACCGCCCGCTCTCTCACAGTAATAAACACATCAGTAAAGTTCACACCACAAACCATTAACCTGGACAATTGTTGTTGTTGTTTACTTTTATAATTCCCCAAATTTCTCTGCTGGAAATTGTAATTTTCAATTCTGAAAAGCGTGTTTCACTCAGACACATGTTGTCACATCTACTTACACAAATCTGTGACTGAGTGACAAACATGTGATATGGCACATTTTTGAACATTAGAGTTGTTTCTGACAAAAGGAAACAGCAGGGTAAAACAAATGAGGACGTCACACACACTTAAACTCAACCTTTTCTGAAAGTCCATTGTATAATGAGACAGAACAAGAGAGGTGAGGGAAATATCCTTCAGTAAACAGCATCCCTAGATTTCTCTCAGTTGCCAACAGGGGGAGGCAAGTTCCCCCATTTTGCCCATTGTTACAAGATAACACATGATAGATGATGTCACTGTAATTTCAGATAGATAGATTTTATCTCATCTTTTCAATAAAACAATATATGTTGTATATATAAGTCAGGAGATCAGCTGGCCGTTTACAGCTGTGGATTACAGTGTCTTAAAGGACAGGTTCACATTTTTAAAACGTGTCCAAATGTACATTGAAAGAGTTTCTGGCAGCTGTAGTTGTTTCTCCTGCCTATACAGGCCATGAACTCAAATCCACAGTCCTACGTCTGTGCAAAAGGATTTTCAAATGTTCATCTCAAGCAAATACCAGGCTTCAGCTGACTGAGTTAGACAAATTAAGTTTTTTTTTTTTTTTTTTTAAAGTTACTGTCTTTCAAGTGCAAAATGTCAGGAAACACTGAGGAAGGAAACAGGTACTAAAAAGAATTAATATTTAAATATAAAAAAAACAGAAGTTTTCAAAAAATTATAGATACTAATAAGTATTAATGTGAATTGTATACTGACCCAGTGTGTTGGTGGGCTGTGCAATGTGTCACAGAGGTCAGAGGATGTTAAATTAAACATCAGTTTTGGCTGCAGTGTCAGACTTTTCACCTTTTATTGCACAATTAATCCACAGCGAAGACACAGACAGGAAACAAAGGGAGAGAGAGAGAGGAAGTCTGACAGTCAACACAGATCCTGGACGGGAATCGAACTGTGCACGTGGTGAAGAGAGCACACTGGCATCTTGGCGAGGGGGCTTATTTACCCCACACTGGCCAATTAGAATGATGGCCTCACATTTCTACCCCACTAAGTACCCAGCTGCCACAAAACCACACAAACTTACAAAACAGACCCAGTGCAAACCTTGTACTAATGTCTTTGTTGAGGTGACATAGAGAGAGAATTTCCTCCATCTGTTGATAAAGAAAGGCTTGTAAGATCACGACTTGAGTTATGTAGACAAGTCACACACAGATGAGCAGCCTTTAGAAAGAAAGGCTCGTGTAATCAGCAGATTTGTTTGTTGCCTCATGTAAAATCATAATGTCTGCGTTGTATATTTTGAGCTCATCAGGTTAATAGCTTGAACAAACACACATGCCGCTTGTGTTTTTATTAGATGAAAAACATTACGTAGCACCACAACAGACTGACTTGTAGCTGTCATGCATGTAGAATACACCAAACACGTTTAAAGTGTAAAGTGATATTTGCCAAAATAGAAAATATGGCTACAGCTCAGCCCTGCTGCACTTTGCCTGACTGAACCATTTGTAGATGGTGACATCACGTTCCCCTCACAGCCCCGCCCACCTTGAACCTGATCAGCCAGAACTGAAAACACCTGTGGAAAGTGTGCAGGGCCGTCTGGGCCGGCCACCAGTGTGTATTTCCACATCAACACTGACAGTGTGAATTAGTTTTTCGTTGGGTTGAGCCTGTTTTTGCTGCAGACATGGCCTGCATCGATGTATTGAGAACCAGGTTTCACTTTTATGACAAAATGTATAGTCATGATTTACGTGAACAAAGCTTTGCTGACTGGCCATTTAGAGAGGAATGTAACTGCACACCTGAGAAGGTAAGGAGGGTGCTGTATTTAATCAAGAGGAGAATTTGTCTGTGGGGAAGGTACTAAGGAAGTGAGACTGGGTTCATATGTGTGATGTTTCCTCTCATTTCTGACAGGATGTGTCAGCTATCGTGCCCTTCAGATTACAGCCTAATTCACATTAACCTAGGCAGCACATGACTATAGCTTATGAGAATGATTACATATTGATAATGTACCCCAACCGTGTTTATACAGCAATTTTATACCACAGCTTTTTATCCAAGGCTGTGACAAGTTGTGATTTACGGTTAAGCAGGTGCCAGATTCAGTTTCATTGCACCAGATATCCAGTGCACGGACCCTGCCATTAGCCCACCCTTGTCTCGTGATGATGGATGAGCTGCTGACACCTCACTTGATGAGCAACACTATATGCCATGTTACCAGCTCACCCCCTCCCACCCCAAAAAAAAGAGGAGGGATCATCCTCTGGGTTAATTCTCTCTCTTCCTTCAGCCCTGGCCTTTTGTTCTTTTATTGCACTTGTCATCTTATGTTATGAGTTATCAGTGCACAAAAATTCCTTAATTTATTACTTGGATTTTATTTTATAGTAGTGTGTAAGAAGAGTGCGTCCGACACTGAGGCATCTGTTGCTGTTTGTTTGTGTTCGCAGATGGCCAGAGCCGGGTTTGTCCACTGCCCCAGTGAGAACGAGCCTGATGTTGCGTGCTGCTTCTTCTGTCTGATTGAGCTTGAGGGTTGGGAGCCGGATGATGACCCCTGGTAAGAAAAGACTGTCAACTTACACAGGCCCTTACCTTTTTTATTTTATCTACCTTCATATAAGCTTTGAGTGACTGAACAGTATTATGCCAGCAGTGTAAGGGGGTACAGGAGCTTCAGAGAGCTTCTGTATTACTCAGACCTGACTGTTACCCATAGTCATTTGTAGGGCAAATGTTGATATGGCGTCATCACCAATGAATGAATGGAAGGACAATGAAAAAGAAAGATGGCTGCCACAAATTCCCACTTGGGTGCAGCTGTTTCTTAATCTTAATCAGTAAAATGCTTAATTAGAATCTATTTTATGTTTTTGCGTTTACAGAGGATTTTAAGCTGATGTCAGCTGGATTGAGGGGTATTCATCTTTATGTGCCGCCTTCAATTGTTGTGTCTCAGACAGATTCTTCTATGTGTTCTCTGCCCAGGACTGAACACGTAAAACGCTCCCCTAACTGTGGATTCTTAACCATGAAGAAAGACTTCACCGAGCTAACTGTGGCTGAATTCTATCACATGGAGAGGGAGAGGCTAAAGGTCTACCTCGTAAGTGTCTATCTGTGCTGTCTGTGTAGATTGCGTGCAATGAATTGAGGCTTAAATACCTGTGCAGTGTTTGTTCCGTGTTCTGCTTTTTCTTTTTTCTTTTTAGAGAAAGGTTTGTCATAAGAAGATGGCATATCTGCGGGATGACATAGACCACACGCTCGAGAGCCTCAGATCTCGGTTGGACACCATATGACTGAAACTTTAATTATATTGCTACAAGCATCTTCAAGGCGTCACAACAGCCTGTAGACTTGACTCATCAGGTTGATGTAATGGCAGTTTAAAATAATCAATAAAGTTGTGAGGAACATTACACTTTGGTTGTAGTATTGCCTTTAACCACAAGGTGGTGCTTTTGCACTAAAGCTACAGTTTCCCGTGTCACAGACACACTTTGTGGAGTTCCCAATCTCTCAACCTTCACAAAGGCAATCTGAAATGAAAGCGCACATTCAGCAGGATTACAATGTGTGTTATATTCCCTCTTTACAACCAAATACTTACCATTTTCCTGAACGTGCCACCATTTCTACCACCCCTTTTCAAAACCTTGACCCTGGACAGATGGCCTGAAGCCCCTCCCTTTCAATACCAACTGTTGCCCCAGTAACATCTGTTACATATAGGGGAACTGAGAGGGCTCACCAGGACACTTGCCTTGCCCTGTGAGAGGAGGACTGAGGTTCAGGGAACGCTGAAGGATGCTGCAGCTGACAATGGAAAGTGCAGCAAAGGTGCTCATGCAGTAAACACTGCTAGAAAGCTCTGTCACACTCTGATGCTTCACTGCTCTTATTGAGCATTTCAAGAACAACAAAGGTTTAACATTAAAATTATAAGTTGGTGTAAAGTCTTGAGATCCACATGTCTTTTATGTAACAGAAGCAGGATGTTGGGCTCAGTTTGTGTGAGTCTCTCCTGGTGTGTGATGGGAGAGCCGGTCGGATGGAGTGCAGGATTAAAAGATGCTATCCCTTCTCCAACCTTCCACTGTTCTGGATTAATGTCTAATATAACACTCTGGCCACTGAGCCCAGATCAGCTGCTTAATTCTCTTTTATCCGCCCGCTGTAGAGCAAATTGAAGAGGGAATATTTTTAGCTGAAAAAGTAAAATACCCATAGGTGATGTAACATTTCTAATGAAACTGTTATGCTGCAAATTTTCAGTACTTCCTTTTACTGCGCTCTTAAATCAATGCTGTTATGAAACATTCATATTTCTCTCTCATACAGTATTTTGCTCTAAAGACCAAAAGTATCCACTTTAGTGATTTGAAGAACATCAACTAAATGAACCAGATAAAAAAAAAAAAAGTCCAGTTACTGGTTTTCACATTTTAGTGGTGCAACATTTGCATAAGTGCACAGATCACATGGAGCATGTTTACAGTAATTGCTAATGTAACTGTAATCAGGGTTTATACCCACATAACACGTCAATCCACTTACATGTGTGTGCTCCAGAAAATGAACAAAGGGAATGGCATGGCGTGGTTTCTGTCCCTGAGAAGCACAGATGTGATAAATGCACTTATCTGTGGGAATGGTACAAAGCCGTTGATTCAATTGGCTCAACAACTGGGGGGGGGGGCTTTCCTTCATGTGTTTCCCCCACATTATATAAGTACCCCATCAAAATGTATTTAAAATGAATCATTAAGCTAATAGGAATCTGCATTTCACCGCTGAGCATAGATTTGGTTCTTTCCTGATCTAATTAATATACTGTGACAAAGGGTTTGCACTGGTGGCCTCTACTGCAGTTTTTCTAATTGATGAGATTCTGCTAAACAAACTGAGTGTAGCAGATGGACAAACGGACAGATGTTACTAACAGAAAGTTTACAACCTGAGCTTTCCATCAGGCCCCATCTGTTGCTCCTGCGACCGGTACCTCCCTCTACCCTCCTCCAACGCTTCTCCTCCTCAGCATCTATCACCGAACCCTCTCCCCTGATGCTCCATACACTGCATTGAATGACACCAGTATTTAACCTCTCGCCTGACCTGGTTTAACCTCTAAAAAAAACAAAAGGCTAAATGAACAGCAAATTATCACTTTGCTCATGCTTTAAACATCCTACATCCCTTAGCTGTGCTGTCTCGTTCCACTCTGAAAAGTACTGTACAAAGCCAGATGAATAAAGGCTGGCATGT
This sequence comes from Seriola aureovittata, assembly GCF_021018895.1. Lineage (NCBI taxonomy): Eukaryota > Metazoa > Chordata > Actinopteri > Carangiformes > Carangidae > Seriola > Seriola aureovittata. Next base: position 5,448,172 of record NC_079372.1, on the reverse strand, counting down.
ACACAGGCCAGATGATGGAGACCGCACAGTGGTCATGAACCAAACGCGTGAATGTGCCTTGATCACGCTGAATTTACAAACAGATTACGAGAGCAAAGCGACACTCTTCCTTGCATTATAATTAGTAAGGAACTACAATCCCTTTTCAGGTTTTCGTCTCCCTCCTCCGCCTCTAATGTTCTCCCACATCTCTGGCACTGCTGGCTGCTTGCTCTCTCTCTCTCTCTCTCTCTCTCTCTCTCTCTCAGACACCACAGCCCTCCTACCTTGGCTGTGTTTTTTTTGTGCCCCTCTTCCAAAGGGACCTCCATCTGTCCCTACACTCAGCCTATAGTGGTGTCCCGAAAGCCCAGCAACTTTCACAATGCAGTGGGCGTGCAGGGGGGGGGCCAGAGTAAACACGACAGCATCCAGATCCCATTAGAAGCTCTTTAACTCCTACACCCTAATACTCTCGGAGAACTCTGGGAGGAGAAGGCCCACCCCTTATCCTCATGCACACAATGTCACCTTTTACACCCACACCCATAGGTAATGAGTCTGCGAGCTGCCCCCCCTCCATTTTTTTTTTCTTTTTCTCTTACCAGAAGAGTAGAACAAGCTGTTATTTTATATCATTGTATTTATAATTTTTTCTCTTACAATAGTGACTTTATTATTTGAATGTTATTTAATCTTTACAGGGGGCAGGGCAGTGATGTTTTTATTAAGAGATGTTCACATAGAAAACCATCCTTGAATATTTATCACTTAAAACTGGAATTAATTTTATTCTTGTCTCCCCAGAGTTCAGTTTATAAATGATAAGTTTAGTCTGATGTGATGTGGTGGTAGACAGATGCAGGGTCAATAAAAGGTAACAACGTTTTATCTATTTATATCGAATTGCTCTCACCATATTGACCATGACCAACTGAATCCTCATCATTGTAATTCTCTGCCCTCCTCCAGTCCCCTACATCTTCTCATAATGCCAGCCTTGCCATCTTTCATTGTTTCCCTCGGTCTTCGCCCACATCTCTTTCTCCATCAGTCTTGGTCTTTCTTCTACCAGCTGCTCCTCTAAGTCTAGGGCGTCTCTGTTTCGGGGTGCTCCACCTCTCAACCTGGGCACTCATATCCCTATGTTCCCCACAGAGTCGTGTATGTGTGTGCGTGCGTGTGTGAGTGTACATGTGTGTGCATGCGCACTGAGGCCCAAGGGGTGTGGGGGGGGGGATCACTGTGTTCACCCCAGCTTAAAGGCAGAGGGATTACCGGCACACAGACACTGATTAAAGCCTTCCAGCCTCCTATGGCCCCATTAATACAATCTTAATCACAATGCTTTATCCCTCCATCTAGCTCCTATGGATCAGGACCTTTTCATTTTGGTGGGAGCCACTCTTGTTTGGCCAGTGGATTAAGTGGGCTGCACACAGAAACTAAAATATAAGCACACGAGAGAAAGAGAGGGGGAAAGAGAGAGTTAGCTTCATACTGTACTTAAAAAATTCTGTTAGCTCAGAATTTGTTTAGGTTTTTTTTCTGTTCTCTGTGATGTCAGCTTCCGCCGAAGTGAATTCGCCTCAAAGTTAGCATGACATATCGTAGTCAGGGCTCATACTGTTGATGTCTATAATGTATATTAAAATAAAAACCATAAAAACCACAAAAGTTTGGGAGTCAAGAGTTGGAGTGCAGCTACATTAATTCTCTGTGGCCTGATGTCTGACATGACCTCACTCTCTCAGGGGACTGAGCTACAGGTCGCGCTCTGCTGGCTGCAGCCTCGGCCAAGATGGCATTACAGAGCATGTGTTCCCCTCCATTTAAGAGACCCTCATGCCCTTATCGTAGGTAAGGGCCACTTGATATCAATCTGTTTTTACTACATTAAAAAATACTGTGAGGCCAGGATTAGTTGCAGCACACTTTGAAGTAATTTACACAGTGAGTTATTTAAAAAAAAAAAATCATTTTTAATGTGACAAAATTTCTTGTGTGCACCGATGAAATATAGATTGAATACAAAGGATTAAACCTAAAAGCTCATAAAATATAGAAAAGCTTGTATCTTTTATCTTCCTAAACCGTTCCATGTAACCACCATCAAACTATGTCTCCATTACCATTCCCCAATCTCCCGAGACTGTCCTGCATCTCTGTGTTTTGTAATCTTGTATCCAAAGTTAATTTACGTGGATTATTTCTATATCCACCCACTCATGTAGTTGGACTCAGGAGGATAATCCACATACCCTGCCCCCTGCCCCCCCCCCTCCCCCCCCCAACCTTTTTTGCCGTAATAAAAACGGCAAAGACACAAAGAGGGTGTGCGCCAGCTAACTCTGCCAGTACTTTCTCACAGGCCAAATGTCTGCCTGTGTGTAAAGCTATGCGTCACTCTTATGCCAAGGCTGACACACAAGAGCAGAGAGGACAAACTTGTGAATGAGGAGCAAGGACCTCAGTCACCTCTTCTGCCCTTTCCTTCTCTTTCCTCTTCTTCTTTCCCCCCCGCAGCACACTGATTCCCCTTTCCCTCTCTCTCATCCCTCTCTCTCATGCTCTCACTCTCTTCTCTCTCTCTCTCTCTCTCTCTCTCTCTCTCTCTCTCTCCGCAAATTGGCCCAGCTGTCCATCAGCCCCCCGCAGTTCCCCCAGCTGTCTGCCCTCCCCGAACGAGAAACCCCACAACAATACAGGTCACAGGTCAAGAGAAAGAACAGGCTGCGCTCACAATGGACCAGTGGCGCCCAGTAAAACAATCGTTCCCTTTTTCTCCTCCAGCCTTTCCCCACTGTTGCCAGGACTGGAAAAGGCAAACCTTTGGAGAGGTAGTTGAAGAGGGGGGAAAGCCCTCTTGGCCGGCAGCCTCCCAGGCACCTTCCCCTCCTTACAATTGCCTAAAGGACCACAATGATAAACACATTCGTACACACCGGCGCTTGCTCTCACCACTCCATCTTTCCTTTCTGCCACCCTATTCTTTGTTTATTTCAAGAGCCATCATGTCCTTCAACACAATCATTAAAGTCAAAACTGAGACTTTTGTCACTGGTTGATTGATATAAATGTGTTAGGAACCTTGCCAGACCTGAAAACAGGTATCAGAATACTGTGAATATTATTGCCTCTAAGCTGAAATTCTAACTCAAAAATGCTTTATCATATGTACTGTTTTTTGAGGTTACATTATTTAATATAGAAAATATTTTTAAAAAAGGATCTGATCTATTAATATATAACCATATCCATATTCATATGCTGTGTCTCCGGGTAGAAATCTGGTGCTTTTGTCTCTTTGAGTTGATGTGGATGAATTCTTTGAAAATGAGTTCTTGCCCTACAGTGTTTTGGCATGAGCTAGATGGGAAAATGGGGCATGTGGGAGAGAAAGCGAATGATAGGGACTCTGTCTAAAAGCCTCTGTGACACATTCACCTGTTCCCCAGAGCTGTTTTCCCATGGCCTACAACAGCCTCCCGCCTGACCTGATAGAAACCCCGGAGCAAGCCTCTGAATGACTTGCTCGTGCACACGACTCACACATCCTGCAACAGATCCATGTTGCCTGGCCACAAAGTGCTCCTTTATTCCAGTAACTGACTCTTGTACATTTTCATTGGTTTTTGAAGTCAGTGTGTCAGTGTTTCCTATTGTGAAATGAAGCAGAGCAACAAGGGTCAAACATTCATCTTCTTTTGTCTGGGATTCCATTTCAACTTTTTTCATATAAAGATATGCCCTCATACCAAAATACTACTTGGTATAAAACCTCTGGACTATTTGTTGGAAAGCTGCACATAGTCGCTGCCATATTACATGTGAGTTCAGTAAAACAGCTGAAACTGACAGAGTGAGGGAGTGAGGGAGTGAGTGAGTGTGATGTATGAGCTCCCGTTGATTCATCTGTTTAAAATACTTTCGATAATATCAATTTAATTAAATTGAATTTTATTGTGAAATTACAGAAAATGACTCTGTTGATTTGCAGTGTCTCGTGGTGTCTGGAGAAAAGCAGGACAAACTCAATCTTACCTCTGATCTTAACCACATGGCAAGTGCAGATGTTTTAATCTTATTAATCTTCAAGTGGTGTCCACATTAATTGATGTCTTGGAGCTTCATACTCAGATATAATAGGAGGCATAAACTTTCTACTGACCTGAAATTTAAGTAAGACACATGGAAAACATTGTTAAGGAAATAGCATATAATATAAGAATATTTATTCAATTAAGTGCGAAACAACAAAATATTTACAACAGTACATTGTGACAAAAAAAAAATGTGACACCAAATGAACAAGTTCCTGAAAGACCTCAAATAAATAATTTAAATACAGTACAGCTGCCAGTGACTGACGACAAACCAAGAAGACAGTGAAACAAAAACTGTGCTGAGAAAAATATAAAAAGGACAAGACCTTATCAAAATAAATATTAAATACAGATATAAATAAATGTATTGCTTTTCTTATGGTGAGAGGGACATTGGCTGCAGGCCTCAGTGCACAATTTAGTTTGGATGACAATTCAATCTTTTTTTTTTTTTTATATATATATATATATGTATATGAAGACATGCAGAACTTGTAAGAAAGTTTTCATGTTTTTCTTCAAACCCTACATGTGATGCTTCAGGGTGGATTCTCTGATTTGGTAAACGAATCTTTAATTCCACTCTGTAACAACTGAGGGGGCAACTTATTCAGAAATAATTATAATGCAAATATCAACATAGAACCATAACAAAAAAAGAATAAATAAAATATCAAAAGTCATGGGTGCGTGTTTGTATCAGGTAGATAGAGTTGAGGTGACGAGTCTCTCTCTCTCTCTTTGAGCATTCAGTGCTCTCCCAGAGTACTAGACAACATAAATGCAAACCATTTTTTCTATACAGTCATTACCTTGGCCATTGTTTTTACAGCAGTGTGTTCAGGAGCAGTGCTTCTCCCCTGGCTAGTTTCATAGCAGTCAGTCACAGGTCCTGTCAATTCTTCATGGTCACATTTCAGATGGTACCCATCTGAGAGGTGAGCAAGTGAGAGGGAGTGAAGGAGTCAAAGGCCACATCCAGGGGAAGCTCATAACGTGAAGCCTGAAAGAGTGGGTGGCCCTGAGGCCCACCTGGTAGGCCACCGGCCGTGGAAGTGGGGTAATGGTGTGACGAGAGGTAGTGGGCATGGTGGCCAGGGTGGGGTGTGTAGTTCCTCTCCGAGTCATGGGGAGAAGGCTCCTGCTTCAGGGCAAAGTTACCGCTGATGCTGAGGGGAGGGGTGAGGGGCCCGTCGTATGGTGGGGTGCCACTGCTGCATTCGTTAGGGGAGGGGTTGTCATATACAGGCCCCTTGAATCCCTTCATGTGGAGGAGGTGGGATGCCTCCAGGGAGCCATAGGGGGGGCTGGGAAGGCCTGGGGATGGGTAGATGAGGGGATGGACAGCCTGACCCCCCACACCACCCACCCCTGGTCCTCCACACTTGTCCTCCAGCTTGTTGAGCACCATCGGACTGGGTCCCAGCTGCAGGCAGCCGGCCACAAGGTTACTGGTGGGCTGAGACAAACCTTTACACAGCATCTCCACAAAGCCGTGGCTCTCTGGGGACTGGCCACTCTCAAGCACCTCTGACAGGGCCCAGATGTAGTTGCGGGCCAGCCGTAGAGTCTCAATTTTTGACAGTTTCTGTGTCTTGGAGTAGCAGGGCATAACTCTGCGCAGATTATCCAGGGCATCGTTCAAGCCGTGCATACGGGAACGTTCTCTGGCATTGGCTTTGACCCGCCGGGCACGAAACCTCTCCTGTCTAGCTTTGGTCATCTTCTTCTTCTTAGGGCCTCTCCTTTTGGGAGCATTTTCTCCATCTGGTCCAATCTCCTCTTCATCATCCTCTTCCTCTTCCTCCTCCATATCCTCACTGCCCATTTCTGTGCAGGAGTGCATCCGGCCCCCCATAGTCAGGCCATGGTGCCCCCTCATCTCTGGGCTTTCCTCTCCATCCTGTGAACTACCGTCCTCATCCAGCCAGCCGAGGGAGCTCACCAGATCACTCACATCCCCACTCTTCCCAAATGTTTTGGTCATCATTTTGATCTGAAGAAAAAGAGCACAAAAAATGTTCAATCAATCAATCGTACATACACCTTTTAATCTGTAAATGTAAATGCACAATGCTACTCCTCAAAATGTAAATGCAATGATAAAATGTTGGATTGTGATTAGAGACAGGATCTAGAAGCAGTGTCTGGTGTTTAGTGACTGGCAACTCATGTGCCGTGAAACCCAGACTGAGTGCTGCCATTTCAGCACTGCAGAATGGACAGGTCATTCCTCCCACTCAAGAGCTGGTGCCTCTGTCCAACAACAAATATTAGGCTACCAAATATTTGGAAGAAACCCTGTAGTTATTTAAAATGTATTATACTGTGATATTCTGATATTAAACGATAGATGTCTGTTTTTAGAAGAAGGTGGCTGGATGGTCCCCTGCTGTTATGCTGCAGTCGTTTCAGAGACGCTGTCAATCTGGGACAGGACGGGATTTACTCAGCATATAAAGCTGAAAGATTAAATAGGCAACGTACAAATCAACAAACGCTTGGACAAGCCAACCACATACTGTTTATAATGTTAGTACAAAAAGTGGATTTATATTTATATTTATATATAGATGTTTAAATAAATGATAAAACTTTTGAATTAATTCATTTTGCTAAACAAATACATACATAGCCTACATAGAGAAGTATAGCGTTATGTTTTTAAGTGAACAGAGAAAAAAACTGTCCCAATTAATTATTGTGCACTAACGCGTGAAAGTGGGACAGTTTAGTCCAGCCTACTACAGTTTATGAATTCATAACTTAAGGAAAACAAGTCTGTCTTGACTATTGAACATAATTAATAAGAACACTTCAAATGTAAGACTTTTATTTCAGTTAAATGAAATATAAAAGCCTGTATGAATCCGATTTTATATGATATTTTTTTATAGGTGCACGTGCTGAATTTAGTTGCTGAATATAATATAATTAATAAGATCTATTTTGGATATCTTTCATTATATTGGATTTGGACCTAAAATGAACAAATTAGGATAGTAAACTCACCTGTTTGGATTCAGCGCTCACTCTGAGTAAAGTAACAGAAAAACCTGGCTAATTTAAAAAGACCAGCAACTGAGCGATAAATCCAGAGTCGCTGTGTTTCTCTCTTCGCGAATCTGCCAGTGTCCTAAACTCTTCTGCTCCCTCAGACAGCCATGAGTGCGCATGGAACTTTCATCTCCAAATGGCAAGATGCGGCTGATTTTTTTGGCTTTAGCTGGGTAAGCCCCTCCTTCCGGCGCCCCACCCACCATCAACTCATCCAAACGCGCGTGGCGGTCTCGTGGCCAGAAGTTTCTCCCAGAAAAAAATGTGAGGGGACCAAGAGAGAGCGTGCGCGCCAGGGTGCATGTGCAAACCAAGAGGTCCAGTAACACTGGCACGGTGATAGTCTGACGGGTGAGAGCAGAAAAACATAACCTACCATAAATGATGTTGAGAACGCCTCATTACAATATAAAGGGCGCAGGCTCTCTGATGTTCCACTGCAGCTTACAGTAGCTACACAAGATTTCACAAACGCAAACCCGCTTGCATAAATAACCGTCACCATCCTCACCCCCTTAAAAATTACAATATCCTACGGCATTTTTCCAATTTTACGAACAGTGAAACAGGAGTTTACGCGACCGGACAGGAATCAGCTGTTGCCACAAACACACTATGGGCTACACACCTTTTGTATGCATCACGAATTTCAATAGTTATTAGAGCAGAAACTAAAAGTTCATTATTTCTGTCTTCGTCACCTCTGTCAATATTTCGTAAACCAGTAACATAAACACATCTTTGTGTTTATAGCTCACTTCATTTCAGGATCTGATGGGTCACAGATTTCGCCGTGTTCGTCCGGCAGAGATAAAGTCCTGCGTGTTGCCTCATTTGTAGTTGTAGCCTACATCTTCACACTTGGAAATGTAGGGCAGACCCCAAAACATTTACTATTCTGTTTTGATGTCGTGTGTTAACTATCCTAATCGATTGTCTATCTCTTCATTAGTCGGTTGGATTAGATATTTTCCACTTAATTAAACACAGAGTAGGCATGGTCTTCACTGGGTAAAGAGACGCTCTTCCGTGTGTGCGTATTTAAGTGATTTTGACAGCTTGGTGTGCAGAGAGCAGGTGTGCGTTGTTCAGCCAGTGATTCAATTGTTTTCTTCCATTTTTAGCGTCATATTCAGCCCCCGAGGACTATGTGATCATTGAATCGATTGGTGCAATGATGAAGAGACAGGTACTTTTTAAAGGCCACGAAGAAAATAGTGAAACATGTAAATGTAAATTTCTATTTATAGTCACTTATAAGTTACTTTGCTGAGAATGATGCATCGGGTTATTGCCTGTTTGTTTCTCACTTTATTATTTTATTTTTTCTAATTAAAGAAAAATATTAAATATATTTCATTTTATTTTATAGGCTATGGAAAGTGTTAATCAGCTCATTAACACTGGCAGGGACTGTAGTTGACTTTTCAACTCAGCAGAACCCGCGGAAAGCCTTTAAACAACTATATGGCGTTTATTGTTTATACACTAATCGTAACTCAATATTGAGCGTTTTCCCAATTTTGACTACAAATACCACGGCATAATAAACGGCCGACAGTCCTCGTGCGTGGCGAGCCGCAGCGCAGCGGGGGTCTATTGTCATCACTGGCCATTGACAGCCGGGGTCTCGCGAGTCGCACGTGCCCCCGCATTGATCCCATTGTGCGCGCGATTGCGCACAGCTGTGCCCGAGACTGAGAGAGACTGAAGTTTGCCAAACGCACCGAGGGCTCTCCGTGTTTCTGAGGGAACAGTATACTTCCACGTCTGGGGAAATAAGGTGTGGTCACGTGGCGAATCGGCAACATCGCGTAAAAAACAGGCACTTATTCAACGATTTATTGAACAGAACCTAACAGATGGCTGGATATAGGAAGCGTTGGGGTGGGGGTGGGGGTGTGGGGGGTGGTGGGCATCTGTTGCTTGGATGCTCACGCGTCACTCGCTCTCCCAAGATGATGTCTCGTGCTGAAACAGCGTTTATCCACCTCGCTAACGGCCCTAATCACTCCTGGTCAGTGCACTGGCCATAAAGGCATGTGGACAGAGAGAAGGAGGGGCCCAATCCTTTGTGTGTGTGTGTGTGTGTGTGTGTGTGTGTGTGTGTGTGTGTGTGTTGCTCCGTGTGAACCAGACATTACATGTGTACAGCAACAACTCTAGACTAATGTGATGTGCCCAAAGCTCCCCAGGTACATGTACCCCTATGCCCCGAACACACATACACAACTATGCTTCTGTCCCATGAGTGTGTGCATGGCCTCATGGCCTCCACCACACCTGCAGCCTACATGGGGAATTGGAGCCTCGCAGTCTCCCACAGTCCCCATTGGTTTCCCAAATGACTGACTGACTAACGGAAAGGGAATTGCCCTGCTCCCATTTAAGCAGTAACATAGATAGCCAACCTTCTGGAAGAGGTCATGGTGAACACATCTGATCTGAACCAACTATGATGAGTTTGCATGATTTTAACCTTAACCAATTATTGTACAAAGCTATGTAGCCCATTACTGACTCAACTTGTTCCAATATTTAAAGTGTACGTGCATGGGAGAAGATTCAGAGGACAATTTTGAGGGTGTGAATTTGTTTTTGCTTGTTGTGCAGAATGGTTAAGAATATGTCCAACTTAGACATGAGATGATTTGTCTAAAAGAGTACCGGTCTTACATTAGCAATTTGAGTGCTGTTGTTGCTAGTAATGGGGGTAACCCCCTTCCTTACAAAAAACACTGCCACAAGTGAGTTGTCTCTCGCTCTCGTCCCCCGGGACTCAGAGTGGAATGGGAGGGATTTGTGCACAGTGCTGACAGATGGGTCCTTGTTCCTGTCTTTTTCTTCATCTCTATCTCCCTCTCCCTCTTTTGCTAAAACACAGACACACTCACACACACCAAGACTGCACGAATACAATAGGAATTAAAGCTCTACACACATGCTCCCTGGTCTGCTTCTGAAAGCTGAGCCGCTTGTAGTGATCATAAAAGATGGAGAGCGTGGATTTGTGTGAGGGGTTGGCGTGCGAAGAGGTGGGGGTGATGTGGCACAGGGTGATGAGGTTAGAGAGATGAAATTGTGTCGTTGCCAAACAAGAATAAAAAGTTTGGTGCCGTCAATGTACTATATTTGAAAATTTTATCTGTGGCTTTTGAGATTTCCAAGTTTCAACAACTATTTCCTGCAGGTGCACTTTATCTGACTGCTATGCTTTACAGTAATTGCATGTGTGTGTGTGTGTGTGTGTGTGTGTGTGTGTGTGTGTGTGTGTGTGTGTGTGTGTGTGTGTGTGTGTGTGTGTGTTAAGAAGTCCCATGGCTCAGTTCTCTCTATTTGCTGCTCACTGAGGCTGAATATGGTTACACAGCAGACTTTCCTGTGGGAGAGACTGACAGGCCTACTGAGTCTACTGCACACTGGGGAACATCAGTGGTATAACACACACACACACACACACACACACACACAGAGAGAGAAACAGACAGAGAGAGAGCGTTGTGAATAATGGACTTTTAACCTCAGTTTTTAACCTCAGCCTGGTGAAAACTGAGAAAAATGAGTGTAAGAGGTTTTTTTTTTCTATGTCAAAATCAATGGAACCGACTGCATTCATGCAAGTTTACAACTGCAAGTTTTCACACTGTGCCACCTGCAGCCCACTCATTGTGCAAGTATCTCTGCACATGAACACAGAAGGCCGACGATAGCTGTAGACTCAAAAAAAGGCATGTGTGTGATTTGATGCCCCACAGACAAGCGGGCAGTTATCTTTATCTGCTTGTGTAAGACCATAATCCCATGTTTGACTCCAGCACATACATTTTTGGAAAATAAATTGTCATATCCATAAAACTATAATATCAACAACTTAGTGTCTCCTAGATCACACAGTAAATTTGATAAGATCTATCGCAGCATTTCATCCAGGCAATATGAGCAGATTGTTTGCAGCTTATTTCTCTTCCTTTGGGCTAATGGATTTGGAACACATTCCAATCGGGCAGAAATGTAGCTACAGAATGGGAATCAGGCCTGAGGGCAATTCTCACTAAGTGGGGAGAGAGCCATTAAACAAAGGTGCCTGTGGTTTCATATTCAGGATACTTTACAACCTCCGTCCCAGGACATCAACAGTGTTTTTGGGTGAGCTGTTAGGGGGGGCAGAAGAGGGGGAGGAGGATCCATCTGCCACGCTGACGGTCCACAGGGAGACGGGCATATCCCAGGGGTGTTTTGGAGAGAGAGGGGCTGAAAGGATTACACCCAACCACTAATCAACGACGGTAATCTGTGGGCCCCCATACAAAATCCCCTCCGATCCAAACAACAATTTGGGACACAAGATAAAACCTCAGAGTACAGGGACTTCGAACTGATGTGGAACAACCTGACAAATACAAGGACAAATACAGGTGATTTTTAATTGGAAGCATCAACTGTCGAGGTGTGATTGGCAAAGAGCCACAGTGTCTCTGTGATCAGGTGCAAGTGTCCCACAAGTGGCCTAGTCTGACTCCCAGTGTGACCATTATGCAAATGCTGCAACTTGACAAGCCTGAGACATAAATTACTATAACGGATAAAAGCACTTTTCTAATCAAATCGGACTGCAAAAGGTTTTTTCCTATATTGCATTTGGGTGTATATGACCCAAAAATAACTAAATACTGGTCGATTTCTGAATTTGAAAATATTCAGGAGTGTTTCATGTATGCTTTTTTAAAAATTTTTAATTAATTTATTTTTTTTTATTGGATACTTGTTTTCTTTTTTCTGCTGACAGGAATCGAAAACTGTTTTTCTTTGTCTCGAACATGCCGTCACAAGGTGAGCCCTGCAGAGCAGTTGTCCCTGGACCTTATCCGAAGACTTTGTCACAGCAGGAACCCACACAAGGTGCAGCTGCTGAGGTGTTGTCCTGGCAGGTCTCTTCATCCGGGGAAAGAATAGCAGGGAATCAAGTAGCCACTAGTTTCATGGTCCCTTGTCAGTACGGTTTTGATGTCTGGGGCCTGGGTGGGGTTTGGATCTGGTATTGGTGGGTTTAAAGCTCCACAGGACTATAGAAGAAGCTGCCTAATGATGGTACCAGTCCTCCAGGGCAAATGGGAACTGGAGCATCCTGGCCTGCATCTCTTCTACCTCCTGCAGTATGCCCATTGGCTAGGCAGCCTCTAAGCTCCCTATCCCCATAGCCTCATTGTTTAGTGGGCCCGGCACTGTCAATATTAAGCCTGGCTAATGTGATCTAGAGGCAGCTGGAGCAGCCCGATTATTACCATGACACAGCCGACTGAGGGGTGTAATATCATTAAAAATAAATCAGGTGGTTTGGAGATTTGGTGTGTGTGTGTGTGTGTGTGTGTGTGTGGTGGGGTGGGTGGGTGGGGGGGATTTGAATGACATTAGGTGGGAGAACTGCCATAATTTCATTAGTCAGTTGGGGCACCTCAGAGGATCTGTTGAAACATTTCCTTTAAGTTGCTATAATTGAATTTGCTTTCACAACACTGCACACAAAATTAAAGATAGAAAAAATCATGATGGTAATTTTTCCAATTAAGTGCCTAATAATTTTGAAAATGAATTTCAGACATGCTAAGAACTATGCAGACACCTGGATATCATAATAGGATAATATTTCAATTTCCTAATTACGGCATATACTCTAGATAATCTATTTGAAAGCAGACATATAGGATATGCCTGTTGTTATTATTAGCCTCTAGTGGTGGATTATTGTTGCAAATGATGAGGAAAACGTGAGGCACTGCTAATCTTCTTAAACTGTTTGACACCGAGCTGTCTGCTCGGCAGACTCATCAGCAATCAGCTGCATGGCTAGTGAACAGGTTGTGAGCTCACACACTCTATCAACAGATCTTTTTTTTTTATGTTATTCTATATTCTACCATTATTTTTGTTGTATCCTACTTTATGGTATCTTAATAACAAAATAACAAGAACTTTATTGGCAGCTCTTTTTTTCCCTCTCATTTCGCATGTTCGATCTGCTATTAAAGCGCCAGAAGTGCCGTTGGTCGCGCAGCGAGGGTCTTATGTCGCTATTGTTTTGACTCTGCAGACACATAAACGGTGATTTCAAGGCCCATTGAGCGCGAGACGGATTGTGTCCAAAATGCGCTGACGAGTGGAGAGCATTGATTATTGGAGGAGCTGGTAGAGTGACGCCAGAAGTTGTAAATCTGTTTTCTGATCTTCACAGTGACGTTAAATTCAATCCTCCGGCTCAATCCGAAAAATGTCACTTTTTAAACCTCATTTATTTATTATTTATTTATAGATAGATAGATAGATAGATAGATAGATAGATAGATAGATAGATAGATAGATAGATAGATAGATAGATAGATAGATAGATAGATAGATAGATAGAAAGAAAGAAAGAAAGAAAGAAAGAAAGAAAGAAAGAAAGAAAGAAAGAATCATTATCAAAAAAGCTTTCTGTGATGTAACAAACCTACTTGACACAGACCTGCCATTCATATCTCTTTACTGAGTGGAGTCCAAAGGCTTTATGGGGCTTCCTGTTGTGTAATAGTGACATCTAGTGATACCCATCAGGACTACTCTCTGTCTTTGGCATGCTGCTCAAGCTCATTCATGTATGTGTAAACAGTGGTAGAACAATACCACAATGTAAAAATACTCTGTTGCAAGTGCATTTTATGCAACAAAAAAAAATTGTAAGTTTTAGGAGTATTACCAGCTAAATATCAATGCATTACGGAGAAGAATTAAAGATGCATTAATGTGTAAACAGCATTTTAATGTTGTAACAGGTTGAGGGGGAGCAGTTGGTTGTCTTCTGTTTTATATACATCAAGTTCATTTTGTTACAGCCTAAAGTAACAAATGAGCGATTTGCCAATAAAGGCTTTTACAGTCTGTACAGCATGACAACATCTAACACCGAGGAAGAGGAGCAGGTGAGGTCCCTCTTCCAACAGTGAGTCATATTTTATAAGCAGATTGTGCTTTGTATGTAAAATCTTAATCTGCCTATAGTCGATAAATAAATACAGTGGAGTGAAAATAACAAAGTAGAATAAAATAAAACCTCAAGTACAGGTCCTTCAAAATAAGTATCTTATATGTGAATAAATTTACTTAGTTACAGTTTACACCAACTAGGAAACTACAAATGATGGTAACTAAAATAATGTGGCAAAAACTCAATCATGATCAAATGTTACTTCACACAACAGCCATTTCTACACGACTGATATCACAGCCCACTCATAGCCCCTTGTGCGCTGTTCAGGCAATATATTTTGTGTGAATCATTGACATTCAAATGTCAACCTTCACACAGCAAAACATATTCTGGAGTCTAAATGTGGCTCAGATTATGGTCATCTGTTTCACACCATAGCGTTCTATATTCCTCTGTTTCTGGGCAAGAAGCTTCAGTGTCAGCAACTCTGCAGGAAACAGGAGGAGGGGAATATCTGGGGAGCACGATAAATAAAACATTTATTCCATCAGCCAAAATAGAACAACCTATTGTGACCTGCATGACGGATTATTGATGATACACAATACATGTTCATAAGATTATGACACCTCTCATAACACCCCTTCAACAAAAGAGACTGATGTTAGTTAGGCTATCATCCATGTGTTCAGCTTGACACAGAAAAACCCTTCTTGTTGCCGCTTCACTCCCGCACACACACACACACACACACATTTCTGACCCAAATAAAAGCATGTGCTCGGAGTCATACAGCTGAGCCTGGTTCTTTCTATATATATCCCCCTCTTTATTCTACAATCAAGCTTTCATCTCCGCTCCTCCTTCGCTTTGCTTCACAAATTCACTCACATGCTTATCCATACATCCACCTCTTCCTCATCCACCTGCCAGTCCCTGAGCACCACCAGCATCATCAACCTGCCCCCTTCCCTCAAATCCCCCACCCTCACGCCTCCACAGGATACACACAACTGACACACTTTACTTCATAGCTTGATATCTCCTCTCAGCAGACGTGCCGGCAGCGTGTGCAGAGGTTTGAGACTATAGTTTAGGCTGTCCAGGGCGTTAGGAATGGCTCCTAAAAGAGAACCCTCCATTAAGAAGTCTCCTTCACCAGTCACCCAACCCAGGCTGGGTCCCCCTTACCCCTGCCTGCCTGCGGCTCCTGCGGCACCAAAACCGGCTCCAGAGCAGAAGCCAAGGATGCTGCGTCCCTCGGATTCACCGTTTGACCCCAGTACTTTGGAGGTGAGTGTGTTTACTGCAGAATAATTTTGTGTAAAAGCTAATGTGGGGCATTCATAAATTAGGACTATTGGAAATAATTGATTCATTTCATTCTTAATATAATGTTTAGTAATCTTTAGCCTCCAGTCTCAGCCAGAGATGCACAATAGTGGACTGCTGTCTGATGTCAGTTAGCAGTGTAAAAACATCCTATGCTGATTATTTGCAAAGTAGCTCTCTGTGGTTCTGGGGCTAAATAGACAGACCAAACTGTCAGCATCCTTTTGGAATGAGAAAGTGTGAAGAAATGGGGCAAGACTGTCAGTCATTCAGTGGCCTCCTTAGGGAGAGAGAGAGGCTGTTTCCTGCCACAGTATGCGCTATTTCTTTCATCAAGCAGGTGATTCCATCAAATCAGCTTTCCCCTTGTGAGCTAAAAACCCATAACTGTTGCAAGAAAGACAGAAAAAACGCAGTGGATCTCCCTATGGACCTTTTTTTCCCCCTGCAGCACACATATAGCAGCAAAAACACAAGTGTAATTGATCAAATTAAAAATGACAAGTGAGTTAGTGTGAGGGTCCTGGTTCACTGCCATGACTTACTGAGACACCTGGTGAAAATGAGTCGTTGTTAACAAAAGTTGTTTCACCTGTGCTTTTCCTGCTACATCACAATGTCTGCTGTGAAAAATGTCCCAGTAGGCTATGACAGTTGTCCCTATGCACAACACCAGCACCTTGAAACCAAAGCAGCAAATGGAATTCAACCAATTATTGGCATATCATAAATATACTGGTTTTGGCAAATCCTGGCTGTGATAATAAATACAGCATATCAAGCATCAAGTCATCAAGCATGAGCTAACTGAGAAACTGTCATTATTTTGTCGAGCAGCAAATTCTGGATTCTATTTTTTGCAAAACTTTGTATTGTCTATTTTTGCATATCACAACTGAGTAAATGCAGAGAAGAAGAATTGTACTTTTATTTTCCAAATGCAAAATACCCTGCCTGTATCTGTCACATGTCTTAGGTAACAAAATATGAAGGATCCATGATAATAAAAAAAAGAAAGTTATGCAAATACACAGTATGTTAAAAAGAAATATGAATCAATGCTGGAGTTGGATTTTTTGAATATTTTATGCATTTCATAAACTATTATGTTACATCATATCATTTCTTCAACCCTTTGAATGACTGGAAATGAAGTCTTACATAAATATGACATATCAGTACATGCAGGATTTTAGAAAGCCAAGTAGGCACAATGACGACACTGGAAAATAAAAAGAGTTTAACATTTATTTTAGACCATTACAGTGTTCAGGCAATCAGACGTTTAGTTTATATTTTAATAACCATCTTAATGTCAAAAAGAAACTCTACATCTCAAATGATTGATGCCCACATTAGACTTTGCACTAATGTGCTTTAGCTTTGTTGGTGCTTTAGCTTCGCTGCCATCCTCATATTTTTTTAATGTTACACTGTGAGTACCGCATGATTTTATGGCGTGAGACTGTCCCATTTCGCCTGTGAGGATATGTGGGCGACGTTAAGACACCCGCTTCTGCTCACAGTGGGATCACAGGCACGATAGGAAGCCAGAGCTCCTGCTGGGCAAAGACAGCACTTTAGCCAGGCTGTGAAGAGATGTGGCATCAGTCCATGATCTCACTGGCCTAAAGTAATCCATCATTCCCGCATGGCCAGACACTCACATCCTTAATGCAAAGCCAAGAAAAGTCATTCCCTGCAATCATGCATTCATTTATTCAAGTGGGGTCAAAATGGCCAAAGTCAAACACAGACCACAAAGATCTTAAAAATGTCTAAATCAGGTCTTTTGACTCGCTGATTACTTTGTAAGGTTAGGGACAGGCTGATTATATACATTTTAGGAAATTTTGATGTTAAAAATTCTTAAAATTTCATCTACTCCATCAGTTTTACTGAGAAATTCTAAATCCATAAATATGCAAATATTATTCATTTAAAAAAATTTGACAACTTGACACAAGATGCCCCCTACTTCAGTTCAGTCTACATTTATGTGCATTAGAGGCTTAAAGTTTCCACATCTCACTTGGGCAAGTTGCATTTTGAACCATATTGAATCAGGATTTTATGATTTCACAAAATCATAATCATACATTTTAATCTGAGATTTAAGGTGAGCATAAAGAAACTTTCCTCCTTCAGCATATATAAAAACAACTTATATGCATAGCATTCTAGAATGGGAGGTATTATTGCAGCATTATTATTTAAAAGATCCTTTTACACGTGTACAAATCTTATTCACATTTAAATATTTGTATATTTACAGATTTCAGGACACATTTACAGATTTGTGTATTTATTGTTTCTTTTATACAAATCTGGACGCAGAATGGACGCATTCACAAATCGGAGTACACACTTACAGACATTTGGAAATAGATCTATTGCTACAATAATGCCCCCATATTTTTAGTGTCAAACTCTGCACATATCGTTCTGCACAATGAAGGCCAAACATCCAAGAAAAAGCCATGAAAAGCAATACACAATTTTGAATAGAGAGGCACTACATTAATGTTAGTTATTACATTACATCCCTTCCTTCCTTTGATCTGCTTGGATTACATTTGGATTGGCACACAGATGACGATGTATGGGCAATGGATGGAACAAGTCAGAGTCTTTGGATTTCTGGATGTGCGGTTTGACACAAAGTTAACATGGAGTGAACATATACATAACACAAACACAGAGTGTAAAAAGTGTTAGACTATGGATGTACTGCCACTGAACTGTGGTCCAGCAGCGAAAGCCTCATTAAAGAAGTTGGAGGTGGTGCAAGCTTAAAATGTGAGACCTTGCTGTGCTGCGCTCCTGTGTCCACTCTTCAGCTTGAGGTGGGTGAAATTCCACTGAGTGACACAACTGCAAAACAATTACTGATGAACTACTGGGCAAACCTTCAAGGGCATTGTGAAGTTCCAAATCTCACAACAAAGGCCCTTCTCCCATGTTGGGAGAGAGAACAGTAAGACCACCCTGGCTCTTTCCTTCAGTGTCAATTGATTTCTAGACTGGAATAAATGCTGGTAAAGGTTTTGGAAGTATTGCAGCCTTGGTTGAATCAAATATTTGTCCCACTAATGCATCCATGAATCCTATACAGGGAGCACAGGCGTTGCTTTTAGTACACCAGCCTTAGGCTTCAAGTTTCTGTTAAAAGAACATCACATCATTTGTCCATATACACAGTCAAAATTATGGCAATTGCAACAGCATTACAGTGGATAGAAGAGTTCCAGGTTTGTGTTCTGTATTTACATCTCAATGTAGGCAGAATAGGGTTAATGAGATATACAAAACTCTGTACAGATTTTAAAATATTAATATTTTGATAACATTTATGTGGATTCCAGCTCACAGAGGGATAAAGGGCAATGGAATTGTGGACTCTTTAGCAAAACTGGCTCTGAAACATTAGGATATCATGGAGAACTACATCTGAAGCAAAAGGACTAATGAAGAGGAATACCTTTTTGCAGTGTAGCGAGAAGTGGGCACAGTGAGGACAGCTAAAAGGAGCAGGATCACAGGCTGACAAGGCTACAGATAGGACATAAAACACTGCACTTAATAAACCGACATCCCTCTGGATTGTGTAAACTGTGTCAAATAGGGAAATCAGGCCCAGAGAGAAAGAACTGAGTCAAAAAATGTATTTGCCATTGGACTAATAAAAAGAATTTAGATTAGTATCAGTGAAATATAGGGTTATTTTTAGTGTTTGGTAATGGGGATAGAAAACTCTGGTCCACACTCCAACATCAGTGGGTGGCGGCAAACCACCTTAATGCTGGTTCTTGCCTACTATGAAACGGGAAAAGAAGAAGAAGAAGAACAGGGCCTACAATAAGGGCGTTACAGTATTATTTCCCTACCCGAGGTGGACGAAGACCCGCCCCTTAAAATGCCTGTGACTGGCTTACCATCATATTTACCAATCAGCACTCTAAATGCCTAAACTCTAACCGAGTACCAGCCAATCAGGGCACGGCAGGGGTGGGTCTTCGCCGACCTCGGGTGGGAAAAAACAAAGAATAAAAAGGCCTATAAGGGCTTCAGGTTTTCTCACCCTTCCGTGCTGAGAGCCGTCACATTCTTTGGTATACCGACTCAGCGGACACACCTCAGCCATCACAGCCATGGTGGGTTTTTCGTTCCCTTAGACATAACTAGTTTTTTTATTGCCGTCCTTGTGTAATTAGCTTCGGGTGTGATTGTTGCAAGAAAATTGTTTAGCTTTGCAAAGCTGTTAAGTTGAGCTAGAATATGTGATTTGGCTCGTTGGTCGCTAGCGGAAGTGCAATTTCTCAAGCTAACGTTAGCTTGCACGGTAGATTAAATTTAACAATCACACGACGAGCTTATTAATGTCGCCGAGGTACATACGTGTACATTAATCATTGCTGAATGTGCTATGGTTTGGGAATATGTGGGTTGGGCAAGTCTAACTAACTGAAAATGTAATCAAAAGCCTTTAAAGTTAACCCGAGCTAGCTTTGAAAAAAGGAACAATTTTCATGTAGCCTAATTTCTCTTTGAACAGTCTGACTTCTCGGAAGATCAAATCCTAGGTGAGTTTTGAATTTGTGTTTGACATTTCCAAACCCCGCTTCTTTTGCATGCTCTCATTCTTGCTTGGATCAGATGATACTTTGCCCTGTATCTCCACTATCATCCTGCTCTATACCCGCCTGTCATAGCAGTTGTGGTTAGGCGAGGCTTTCCTTCTTTATTTCCGTACTGTTTCATCACTTTCCACTTGCAACTGCTTGTCCTTTCCAGATTGAATTTAACCTGGATCAGATTCATGGTAAGTCAGTGAAAAGGGACCGCCTTAGTGCAAAAAAACTGGTGCCTATCACGGAGTGTTTAGGGTGTGATCTGCATGTTGGTTTTGGGTAAACCTAATTTGTTTTAAATGTGATTGAGAGTTGCTTTGCACTGTTGTTTGGTACGTCGAAATCAGTCATAATCTGCATATAACGTTATAATCCCTACCAGCTTTGACCGTGTGTTGCAGTGTTTTTGTATGTGATCAGTCATGCCCTAAAAGTACTTCTAAAGCCAAACATTGCCAAACCTCATATCTGTTCTCATGAGTCTTGTTCTGTTAGATCGTCGTCATTGCTGGTTGTCGGTTTGCGTTAAACTTTGCCTGTTATCTTTCAAGCAGCTCATCTCCACAAGTGTGCCCTTTTTTGGTGCTGTATACAGTGATGGATGGTTTTTGTCCTAGGGCTGGTTTGTTTAATCACGTTGACATAATAGGCTATACTCTCACTCTCCTCCTACTTTCCTCCACTCCTCTAATACCAAATATGGTGTTGGGAAAAGTCCTCACACGCCAGAAGGGAAGAGGCACATTCCTCAGAACAGGAAAAACTCCACAACACTGCCTGAGCTTTTTTTGGGCAATAGCTTGTCCCATAACATTAGAAGCCGCCTGCCAACAGGATATTGTTATGCAACTCCATGTCCCCCTGATTGCTGGATCTTAGCAAAGCTTTTGGTTTTGATTGTTGAGCTTAACGGGGATACTTGTCGTTAGATCAAAGCTACATTAATCAACCTTTTGATCAACAACAAAACGGCATCATCCTTACAGTTGATAAAGCTTAGATAACTCCATTTAAACAATGGCTAATATACTCCATACTTGTGAATGCTTCAAAAGGTTCAGGTAGGTCATAGTCTTAGTGACTACTCAACAACGCTGTAAAATATTGTTGGAAAAGTGTAGAGGTGTCAAATGAAGCTGAAAATGTTCCAAGCCACCCGCAAGACCTTTCTGCCAGCCAGACTCGTGCTGAATCTGTTAAAATAAATAAAATTACTGACACATTGATCTACTGTTTGCTATCATAAAATGGGTGACATGT
Source organism: Seriola aureovittata (assembly GCF_021018895.1). Lineage (NCBI taxonomy): Eukaryota > Metazoa > Chordata > Actinopteri > Carangiformes > Carangidae > Seriola > Seriola aureovittata. The sequence continues at coordinate 5,426,846 of NC_079372.1, read as the reverse complement.
TATTAGTCATTAAGAACACGGGCAGCTTTGAATACTTAGAACATGATTGTCGATTATATGCCCCTCACTTTAATCTGAGAGTTTAAAACACAGTGAAGGACTTGAAAACTTCTTTTTGAAGCTATTGTTTGTTGTTCATTAATGTAAAGTCAATCTTTTAATTCTGTTTAGAGCTGCGACATTTAGGATGGTCTTGGTCCATGTCTTTTTTTCTTTTCTTTTCTTTTCTTAAAGATAGTAAATATCTATAAATGTAACAAATATCCTTACTTTTACCCTCATCTACAGAGCCTTAAACATTTTTAACCTGATATACTTTAGCCACATATTTTTAATTCCTCTGCTTTATTTTAGCCACAATGTACATATAAATTTTTAACATCCTTGTAATTTACAGTATTGAATATGTTTGGAAATATAATCCACAAGTGTTTGCATGTTCAAACTACAGCAAACATCACAGAGAATGTAGTGTCGAATTGAAATTGTTTCACCTTTGATGTCTAGTGAAAAAAAATCAGCCTGCCAAGATGACTAACTGAATTGAGGAAGTTAGACGAGTGTTTTCAGTGTCAACGAGCAGAGTTCAGAGAGCAAGTGTGGTTTTTAGTGGTTTCGCCAACCTGTACCATGCAAATGGAAATGAAGATGATATACTGATCAGATATTAGTTTATATTATATATTTATATTCATTTAAATTTCAACAAAACATGATCATGCCATATACGTTTGGAGTTTCCCCACAGAGATCTAGAGTGGCATAGGAAACCTAGGTAGGCTTTTCAGTGCAGTGCCTTGTGCGCTGCCTCTTGTATTTAAATTTAGGCTTACCGGTTGAAAACCAGATCATTTATAAGCTTAATCACAATTCATAGTCTGCACTTTCTCTAGTCTGCTTGTTCTCATTTTCCACAGTCTGTCTGGCTTTTCTGTTTTCACCTATTTCCAGTTTACTTGGTATCTCTATCATTCTCCCATACATGTTTGCTTATCTCTGTTTCCACGAAAATTCATTTCCCTACTCTAATATGCCATGTGTCTCTGTATCCTGCAGAGTTTAAGGAGGCATTCCTGCTGTTCGACAAGACAGGAGATGGGAAGATCAGCTTCAGCCAGTGTGGGGACGTCATGCGGGCCCTGGGACAGAACCCTGTCAACGCTGAGGTGCTCAAGGTCCTGGGCAACCCCAAGGCTGAGGGTGAGGGCAAAAAAGATTCACTTGCTGGGAGTTGTGTATCATAAATGTGAATCATGGAATTGGCATTGTGGCAGGAAACAGTCTGTGGAGGTTCAGAGACTGAGAATTTGCCTCAATTATTCTTGTGTTTTTGCAGAGATGAACTCCAAGATGCTAGACTTTGAGCAGTTCCTGCCCATGTTCCAGGCCATCGCTAAGAATAAAGATCAGGGCTCCATGGAGGATTTTGTGGAGGGACTGCGTGTCTTTGACAAGGAGGGCAACGGCACAGTAATGGGAGCAGAGCTACGTCACGTCCTCACCACACTAGGCAAGTTCCATTTTTATTTACATACCCTTAAATAGATAGCTGGCACTTTTTTATTTTGGGGAAAAGACTACAGTCCTCAGAATGGAAAGCTTTTTACTGAAAACTGAATGTACATATCATCAAAAGTAAATGGATGGCATGTTTGTAAATTTTGCATTAAGAACCATCTAGTATATAAATGTATTTCTGGTAGTATTATTTTACTTGCCTTTCATTTCCTGTATTTTGTTTTTCTTAAAAGTGTCAAATCTTTCACATTTAAGTTAAATTACATTTAAGTCACTTATGTAATATGAATAAACAATTTTATGCTCCATTTTCAGGTGAGAAAATGACAGAGGAGGAAGTGGAGACGCTCTTGGCGGGACATGAAGATGCAAACGGCTGCATTAATTATGAAGGTGAGAACTAAAGAAAGAAACATGAACATTGTCACACACCATCAGTGTAATTATAGGCCGTATCCCATACTGGCTGTAATTACACTGATGGTGTGTGAAGATGCCATTGCTATATATTTGCAAACTATTCGATGTAATAACGAAACATCGCTCATGCATTACACTGTGTGCATTGTTGACCTGAAATACTGTGTATTTACTAAGAAGTACTTTGAGGAAATTGTAGTTTGAGTTTGTATAATTAAAAATATTCAGTAAATTTTTTTTTTAAAGGCAATCATTGGAAGCAGGTTATGTACTAAACGGGTTGTCACGATGTTTGATTTAGTCTCATGATGAGGTGGGTGTCTCTTCATGTTAGCGGCTAATGTCTAATATATGTTCTCAACACTTGTGGCTAATTGACTGCTCTAAGAGGACCTGCATAAAATGTCAACTGCTGACAGTGTGCTAACTGTTCTTCCTCCACAGCATTTGTTCGCCACATCATGTCAGGCTGAGGGCCGGTACGGGCACTGGGTATACCATGAGATGGCACCTCCAGGCTTTCCTGCTTTTTAAAAATTGTTAAATAATCCATCCCCTTCTTGCCATCCTAACACTAATCGGCTGTAGTTTTGCACTTCATATTGGCAAACAGGAATAATGTGCTGTTGCAAAGTAGCTTTTGACCCCTAGGTGCCTGTGGGAAAGCCTGGTGATCCCTCTCATTAGTCCTGAGGCTTTGACCCATGTGTAGCCTCCTGCTGTTCTGTCTCTCTCTCCTGCAGCCCTCTGTCTTGGCCCCTGGCTGCAGCATGCCCCTCTGCATGTGTCTGAAACTCCCCTCAGTTTATAAGGGGATATGGTGGACACGCAGGGAAGAGACTGGTCTCATTCAGGGAAAGCCTGGTGGCCACTGTCAAGTCATTTGAGCTGATTGGTGTGGTGGCCATGAGAGAACTCTTCTAATCTCATTTGCATGTCACCAGCGCTATTAAAAAAGGCCTTTTCTTCTGCTGGTTTCAGAGGTGCTGCTTTTTTCATAGACACTGAATTGGATGTATCAGTTCATTACCCTGCACACTTGTTTTACATTCAAGTATTGCCACCAGCTTTGGGAGAGTGGACCAGTCCCTTTTTCTACTAACCAGAGAATTGCAAGGAGTGGCTATTGTGCTGATTGTTTTCTCCTCTGTACTGATGGAAGCTGAATTTGTAGCTGGCCATTCTGACTGGACTGTAGCTCCCTTGATCTTCTCCCCTTTTCTATGCTTCTCAACTAGAGGAAAGCATACAGCGAGGATGGCTTCTCTAACCAGCTCTTCTTGGATCATAGACATGGCCTAATTCTTTGGCTGAATTGGAGATAGAGATGATTACCTCACCTCTTTCTCTTAGTACCCAGTTCAACCTTTTCTTTCCTCTGGGTGAGCAGAACATGGGGACCTGTTTCCAAATGCAGCATCTCCCACCCAGGCTCACCAAACCTGGATGAGGAGGGAGCCTTGGCTCCACATGTTGTAGTTGGAGTAGGTCTCTGCCGAGATTTAGACCATGAAACTCACATATGTCTCTTTCTCATGTTTACAGAACTGGTCAGGATGGTGATGAGCGGGTGAAGACGGAGAGAATCCCTTTATTTTTTTTTTTTTGTTTTGCCCTGTCATGTGTACCCTCTTTTTGCAGTTAGCTTCTACAGCCCCCCCTCCAAGTCATTCCCATGGATTAGTTTTCCACATTTAATTTAAGAAGTGCCTTTACATTCCCTACTAAAGACCACAATTGATCATGGCTATTGCTGCCAATTCTGTTGCTACATTTGAATAAATGTTTTCCTTAAAACTCATCTTGTTTCTTTTGAGTGGATTTGTTTGAATCAATAGTATAAGGCAGAAGTTTTGCGACCTGCAGTGCATTGATGTGTGTGCTGTTTTTCCATTTGACACAAGAGGGCAGTGTTGCTGTTGGAATCTGCTATGTTTTATTTTTTTAAAAAAAGGCCATTTGTTAAAATAGTGTAAAATACAAGAGGAGTCTCTTGCTCTTTGTGTGAATTTAGAGAATACCATGAGAAGGTTCAGCTGCTCAAGTTTGGTTTTCCCTCTTGGTTGCAAATACTTAATAACATTTTAATAAAAAGAATTGAGTTTATAAATTTGTAGCCGTGCTGTAAATTTCCAGGCATAGTTTGGTGACAAAGCACTTGGTTATGAGACGTAGAGGGCTGTTTGGTGACTTCCTGACCCTTTTCCTTCGTTTCCCTCATAAACAGCCACAACTATTTCCTCTCGTTAGGCACCACAGCTATCAGAGTTTGTGTGTGTGTGTGTGTGTGGGTTCAGGATGGTGTCATAGTCCAGTGCTGAATAGGTTGTCTGCTAATTACTCTCTGTGTGTGTGTGCGTGTGTATATGTGTGTGGTCGATGGAAGTCAAAGCTATTGATTATTTTAATCCTCCTATTTGTGAGTCTGTGATCCTCATGGCTCTGCATTCGACAGGGGAATCGCTAATGGGCCTCAGCGCAGCCTGTCTCAGACCTCTCCCCGTCCAATTAACTTTCAACTGGAATCTGCCAGGAGAGAGAGCCGGGGGCTGGGCCCAGGCATGGCACGGCTACATCCCACTTTCTCAGCTCAGGAGCAACAGATTCACCAAATCCTTTAAGTCTAGACTGCCATCGGCTCCCTGCTCTAATTAGATGTTTTCCTTTTCAGCGATAATGTAAGAGGTGTTCCAGATGCATTCTCTTTAACATGAGGATGATGGCTTTCTCTACCAGGTTTAGGAATATTTTTTTATGCCCCCTTGGTGAAATTAACTGTGTTGAAAACAACACATGCTCATGAAACAGGCAGTTTTTTTTTTTTTTTTTATCGCACAGTTAAAACTCTTGGAAGCATATTTAGTTATGTTTGAGGTGTGCACCTTTTTGATTATATATAATATGAAATGACACCCACGGTTTTCAATGTACATAGTGCTTATCTCAGTCATTTCATGCCTGGTGTAACAAAGACTAATTTATCTATCGTTCAGAAACCTAAACCTGTTAATATCACACAAATATTCCCTTGAAACAAAGAGCTGTCTACTCCATTTAATGATGAACTAATTAATTTGCAAACACAGTCTTGAATTCCAATTACCTTTCTTTTTGACTGATTAAAGAAATACCATGTCAAATGATTCTGATTATTATAGACAAAGAAATGGACTAATAGGTTTGATTTAGAGCTGAAACCGTTAGTCAATTAGTCGGTAGAAAATTAATCTGCAACTATTTTGATCGTTTAACTGCTTTTCTTTGTCTCATAATAAACTGAATATTTTTGGCTTTTGGACCCTTGGATGGACAAATACCTGATGATGTCACCTTGGAGTCTGTGAAATTTTGATGGATATTTTACTTTTTCCTGATACTTCATAGGCCCACCAGTTAGGGAATTAATTGAGAATATAATCAGTAGAGTAACTGATAATGAAAGTAATTGTTGGAGTAATCAGATTTCCTAAGTGGTTAAAAACTGGAGATTTTGCCTGTTTACCATAGCACTGTAAACATACTGTAGCAATATCAATAAATTGGGAGAAATGTACCAATACTTCAGAAATATGTTACCAGTTCCCTGGATGTATTTTCTTGTTATTGGCGTCCTTCCAAACAAATAATCTGGGTTCAAAACCCTAATAAACAATAGCAAGCGTTATCGAACATTGAAGCAGTTTGGTTTGTTTGCAGAATTGATTACTATATTGTTACATTTAAAATGTATACATTGGCTGGATTTTGTAGATCCTGGGTGTATTATAAGCTGAGATCAATATAGCCGTATTAATGCTCGTGTCTTAGACAGTGTCTTAACACATATTGGAAATCCATCTTGTAGCAGGCAGTGGCTGTGGTCGGCCACTGTTGCTTCGATCTCAGCTGTAAGTTCACGTAGCTGTGTCATATATCCAATTCTCCACAGTCAGTCCAAGTGGTCACTCCAAATAAAACTGAGCAAAGGTCTATGTGTGTTTATGACTGTTGAATGCACATGTTTTTATTCAGCCCTGACGTCCACCATGCCAAAACAACACTGAAGAACACAGACAAGGTAGGTATAGATATTTTAATAGCAATATTATCTACTCAACCTATTCAACATACCAGATAGCCCATCCCAAGAATACTGTTTATACATATGATGCTACTTTGACAGGGTCTCTCAAAAATAAAGTACTAAGGAGGTATGGCATTGTGATTACAGCAGTCTGTAATGTATTGTACAACAGTTAATGTAAGTAAAACACTGCATCTGTCACGTTTTCACTGCCCCAGTATCTCATAGTGTCCACTCATACCTACTGACATACCCACTCACTCACACACAATATTGTAAATAATGCACTTGGCAAGTAAAACTTCATCACACGCAAGTGCCATCCATGAAATGTGTCTTGATTTGTTGACTTAATATCAATACGTTTTGTTTTATCTCACCATGTGACATCCTGTGTCACGATGGGAACAAAGGAAGGTCAAACATCTGCGATTATTCCAATTGCCTTATTTTAATCAGTGCTCTCCCAATGCATCACAATAGGGATTCAATTAATTTCCACTGGTGTAATTCGCTTCGAAGCACCGGGGAAAAAAATATTTTATAAAGATGAGTTGCAAAATATAGGAAGGCCATTCGATCAGAGGTCATTAAAATGGAGAGCAGAGATGTATAAATGAAATACTGCTTGGGTAAAGACTGGAATACACTAAAAGTGCATTTTTCAGCTTTGTCATCTTAATTAATGGCACCTTCAACACCATTATTGCATTAAAAAACAGTCACACTGATGGTGTTTGTTATATTCTAGTTATCACAATGTCAGTTAATATGGAACACATTATAATATTTTAGATATTTCAGAGCCACAACGTGCAATTCTTATGTGCACTTATACTGTACATATTCTCAAATTCATGTTTGCACACAATGGGGGCCAATAAATGCAGTTGCTCATGATGTTTGGCTCAATGTCACATAATTCAACTTAATTCCACTTCTGTAGTCTGTTCTCAGAATGTCTGTATATAGGCCTATGTGTGCGTGTGTGTGTTTAATTTGCATACATACATGTCTTTGTGTGCGCATGAAGATGTCTTTGTGTATGTTGGTGTTTTTCTAACCACTCCTCCCTTGTGAGTAAGGATTAGATTCAGTCTGGGTAGATGAGGAAGCCGGAGAAGGTGCTGTACTTGTTTGTGTTCCCTCCGTGGACCTTCCCTCCGTCCAGCTGCACACACACCTCATCGCCCACGTCCAAATGCAGGATCACACTGTTGGAGGCGTAGTCGTAATTCTGATCAGCGTCCTGAGCGATGGCGCTGGCTCTTACCTGTCACCCACAGAGGACATACGCATTGACAATTAGAACATGGACGAAACTGAACAAACACTTGCAAATGTCACCGCCACTTACTCAGCAGCTCTTTTAAACCAAAACTAACACATCTCACTCTCTTTCTTTGCTGTTTGTTTGTCCAAGCTGGGCCATGATTAATTATTAACAGCCTTCAAATGAGTCGCTCATGAGTATGACATCACCTACACATTCATGGTGGATAAACAGATGGATGGGACTATGACCTGTGACCCCAGAGGTGGACTGAAAACACAGCCACTCTGCCTCTTATTGATCAGTTATGACTGGGGCTCGGGGTAAAGGACCAGAGGATGGAGATCTGATTGGGTTGTGGAGATAAGCGGGCTCACTGGGGACAACAGGTTGTCTATGGGGAAACTAGCTAAGCCGAGAAAGCGCATCACTATCTACACCAACTATTGACCTGTTGCTTATGGTCCTGGGCCAGCTCAATATGTATGATATTGAGTGGCCATGCCTAAGCCAGAGAGTTTCACATTTGCATGCTGTGTGTGAGGTCGGTCTTATTGACCCAACAGCAGTGGATCTTTACTTGTTTGTTAACACATTTAATTGGGTTTACTCATTGTGGACATTTAAATACACATTCCTAGATTGAGTTACACTTATAAACGAAACTTACCAAGCATAATGTTCTTATACTGGTTATCTACATGTAAGGGGCTCAGTGTAAATAGCATGTATATATAGATACTGAGTATATTAAGTGCAGCCTCTCATGGTGCTTTTTTTTTGCTGTGTAACCCTTTCAGTTTCTAGTTAAAGTGTTACTAAAACATCTCAAATGTTTTTGACAAATGCAAAAAAACCTCTGTTGTAGGATGTATCAATAATTCTGGTGTAGCAGCTCCAATCATCAGACATATGTCAGCCATCAGTGGCCTTGCGTCTCGCTCAGTGTCCATCTACGGAGGGAGCACTCAATCTATGTCAGCAGCCAGACAAGCCACGCACATCTCCATGACAGCCACAGAATATGATCTGCAACTCAACTACCATCATGTCATTCCCATCACTGGGGCCCCTTTCTCCCCAACGAGCATGCATCAATTTGAAAACAGTCAATCGCTGAGCAACAGAGCCTGAATTACTGTAACAAAAAAAAAAAAAAAAAAGTTCTTTTCCCCCTGCACCCGTACATTTTGCCCTCGTCTGAGCATATTGTTCCCCATATATCAGCCCTGCAGTTGTGCTCTATTACCTGGACACTATCACTAGGTGTCCTTAAACGAGATTCAGGTCATGGATGCTGCATCCAACATAGAAAATGCTGGCGACCAGTGGTTAAGTATGTCCCTGTCCACTCTAAACCAGATTGATTAAGGGCGCAGAGGAGTCGATCTCCCGGGGCTTCACAGCTCAGTAACCACACAGTAAAACCAACCACAGCTACTGTTTCACTACTACAACAGTCTTGTTTCATTAGATTTCAGATTCTCTAGTCCACAGGGGTGTTCTTAAGTTTAGATAACCCAGGGCTCTTAGGCCTAAACCATTTTACTTCTTACTGCAGACATATTCGGCTTCTCTGATTTTAATGTAGGTTAAGTGTGCACTGTAGGCTGCACTATGTTGTAAAAGTTAAAGGATTCAAATAAACATTGGCTCAGTTAGGAAAAAAGTAAAAGTGGAAGTGAAAGTTTGATACAACAATCCTCAGTCTGCCTGTTTATGAGAGGAGAGTCTGAGACACACCTACACAGACAACCAGAAACCTGTTATCTTATCTTATCTATCTACAATTATTGTATGTATGTAATTCATTTATATAAGGCATTGTAATATTTATATTGCACTCAGCTTTTTGATGCTGTTTCATTTCTAGGCCTATAATTTATTATTTTATTCTTTCAAAGTTATTTAATTAACAGAGTTTTGCTTAATTTCCTCTCAGTCTGTCTCTGCTGCTGTAACATGTGAATTTGCCTCCAGGGACCAATAAAGTCTTATCTTATCTTAAAGGGAGCTGAACAACATGCACCCGAATATGATCAAAACCACTATGAGACACCAATTTATTTGTTGAGCATATAGACGTACTCACTGCAACCCTGTCTCCTAGAAATTATTTTAATATACTAACAATTTGCTGTAGCAATTTTCTTTCTCTTTTCTTTTTTTAAAAGCATGTTGTTTATGAGTGAAGTTGAATGACGTTGAATGAATCTGAAGCATCATCTTGAATTTTTTTGGCTTTGAAAAGATCAGAGCCCTGAGGGTCCCGGTGTAAATCAGGCCTGGAGCACGACAATGAAAACCAGTCTTTTGTGTTGACACTAACAGAGTTGACTGCTAAACAAGCTAACTAAATTATTTGCTCCCCTCATGAAAACATGATGTCAATGGAGAGATTAAAAAAAATACTCCAGTGCAATCTGACATCCTTTACCTGATCTGTTTATGTTATGTGAGAATACAATAGTTTGTCTCCTTATCAACAGTCCATAGGCGGCTGCTGCCTAAACAGGATGTGACTTGTTATCAGCACATAAATGTGAACATTTATAGCATTTATTAAATGTGCATTTAGCATCTAGAAGGAAAATATCATAGAATCGGAACAAAACTAATTATTTATTAAATAAAAAACTTTGGGGACCCTTGTATGAGCCTTCCCAACACTCAACATAATCTACCCTTTCTTAAGCCCTCACAAGACCATCTCTCAAATAACAGCTACAATCTATTGTCATCTATAAAGGTTATATTGTTGTTCTACTTGACATGTGTAGTGACAGCCAATATCACATTTGCATCTTCGGCTGCTTCTGACAGTGATGCTGTTGTTGTGACTTCCTATTGACACAAGGCATATGTCATCCTGCTCATTATTTTGGCCAAACAGTGTAGCGGAGGGAGAAGTAGTGAGATCTTTCCCTCCCTTAGGCCTTCTCAGATTCTCATGACTTCATGCATGGAAGTGCGGTTGAATTCTGTACAAGAGAATAATATCTGTCACTCAGTGTAGAGATCATTTTGCCAATATATGATATATGAAATGGGGCTTCAGCTGATGTTCCTGTGCGTGAAGGAATAATGCAAGCCATCCATTAATGTAGACACCAGACAGAGAGGCATGAGAGAGCCGTGGTGGGATTAGGGCGGGAAGCCGACAGAGGAAACGGATACGGCTGGAGGACACAGACTGATCCATGTGAACCAGGCAGCACGCTGTGCTGATCCTGGAGCTGGAAGGGTTGTGAGCCGTGAGGCAGGGGCCCCCAGGGCTTGCCTGTGGCTGTCTGTGTCTCCGCCTAGCCCTTTCATTATAGGGCCTCTAGTAAACACGCCTGGGAGCAGAGGGGGCCACAGGCGAGAGGGAAGGAGTGGGGAGCTGTGGGGGCTGATGGCGGTGGTGTGGGGAGCAGCTGCAGTGTCATTTTTTATACAAGTGGAGCCGCACTGCAGACGACAGACAAGGATAGACAAAAAGAAGGGACGGAGAAAAAAAAACAAAAAAGGGGGGGGGCCAGAGAGTTGACGGAATGGGGGGGGAGGGCTGAAGTAACAGACTGATCAAGCGAGGCTATTTTGTGAGGCCAGGGAGATGTAGGGGTATATGAAGTCTTGTTTTTATCTGTGGTGCCGTGCTCCACTGGTAATAAAACTGACAGGATTCATTCACTGTGATATACTGACCTCTTAGAGCGGAGACAATAGAAAAGTAGCTGTTAAACTTACCTAAGGGACTCCAGTACATGGCAGGAGGGTTGGGGACCGTTGGGGGTGGGGTGTGGAGGGCGGTTTGTGGAAATAGAATATTTATTGAGTAGGTTTTCCCTCTCCTCTGGGAGCCCAGGGATTACATAGCAACAAGCCATAGCAGAACCATACTTTAGATTGCTATTACCTGCCATTCAGTGTTATAGCCTGTGGCCTGCAGCACAAAAATGGCCAAATCTGTGCGCAGCATGAGTGGAACTGACTTATCTTAATTAGTGTGTTTCATCAGATTTTTTTACATTTCTTATGGACAAAGAAGATTACATTTGACTTGTCCTTATAGTACAAATTCCTCTCTGCATCTGACTCTTTCTTACCTTTCGCTCTGACACTAATTATATTTCACCTGTAGCATATCCATAGCTCTGCACTGGGGGAAGTTAATGCAGGTACTGGTCATTATAGTGAGTGATGACATTTTAACGCTACTGTGAAATAACTTGACCTTTAATTGAGCTATTAAAAGAGTCTATGATAGGTGAAAAAAAACAAAAAAAACAAGGGAAAGATTAAATGGGAGCTGGGCCAGTATCTATTTGTCTGCATTGTACATTGTGTTAAGAATATTTAATATAGATATACAGTATAGTGATGCACTATGGGAATATAAATGAGCAGGTGAACAGCTCACATACCAGTTAATGAGGGGAAAGGGAGAAGTTCTGTTGAGAAGGTACGGATAACGTTTTACCACCCTTCACAGCATAAAGCATCCCAACATTAGCATAGACTGTCCTAATAACATTTGCAACTAAGCTGGAATATTAAGTGGCATAAAACCCATCTATCCCCGACAGTGAATTACGAATAGAGGGATTTAACACATTTATAATAATAGTGGCACCGATAAGAAAGGCATTCATGACTATTTATTTTGAGCAAGGCTGAGCCAATATTAAATCATTAAGTATCATAAGGATCTAATATGGATCCATCATCATCTCAGACTGGGTTATCAAATTTGGCATTGTGTGCCTTGTGTTTCCAAACCTGCGCAAATAACACACAGCTGGGGCTGATCAGCTGAGCAAGAATAGGGCGGAAAAGGTGTTGAGCTAGCATTCACATCACACATTGGAATTGTACCACAAGTCAATTACCATCGCATTACACACATGGAAGCAACTGAAGTGTGACCCCCTTCAATCACAAATCCCCTGACTCTGAAGCCCTGTCATGCTGCAATGATTTGTGAAAGTTAGATTGAGGTGTGAGCAGGTAGGCTTTACAGAGTGGGGATTTAGTGAAGGTAATAGCTATTGGATCTATAGGAATCCCATGGAAGCCCTGCACAGCCCAACACATCCTCCTGAGATCCTGGCATCGAATTATACCACACTCATGTCACACGTCACAAGTCACAGCCCGACGGCCAGTGCAGTGTGTCAATTTAAATATCACTAGCAATGACACAGACATCGTTATAAATCAAATATTCCCAGGAGAAATCTATTGGTATATAGTGTTAATTCTTTTACTGCTTTAAAAAGTGTCTCTAACGGGCACCTGCACCTGCTGGTGCATAAACACAGTTTGTAAATCAGTTTTCTCTCTTTCTCAGGCTGGCCTTGATCACTTGTCAAGCCGAGACATCTTGAGTGGGTGTCCATTGGTCATCGTGCCTGATCTCATCCTGGCCTTCACCACCAGCCTCCCAGATGCCTCGTCTACCAGCCCACTGTCTCCACACCTCCATTAAGTCATCTATCTTCCTCTGCTCCACCCCTGATCTTCCCATCAACTCACTTGTCTTGTTTTGCTCTCCCTCTCACTGTCTCCAAGCGGACATCTCAGCATGTCCGTGTCATGTTGAGTCTCTTGTGTTTCATTCATTCTCACCGAATCTGTCTGAGCCCTCAATCTGTTGGACTGACTGCCTAACAAACGCACGGTTACAAATGACCTCCTCTGTTAAGGTGTAAAAGTTACAACGCAATCAGAATGGGGAAAGTGGCACATTTGTGGCTATGGCAAACCTTTTTCTTTCTTTCTTTTTTTTTTCTCTTTTTGGATTAAAAAAAACCCAGTGGGCAGACAAAATGTCCAATAAAGCTTCTGCACCTACGGCAATGGTAAAACAGGCCATTTGATTCTACAGTCAGGAATGCAACCTGTCAAACATAGTACCCATTTAGTAAACCCTAGCCACTGACTGGCCTCAGGCAGAATACCCGCCAGCCTCTGGGCCTCAATAACTCCAAACATGATCAGGCATTCTGCAGCAATTCATTTACACTCCATTTTCATCTGGCTGCAGCTCTGTTCGGATAGATCCCTGTTAGGTGAGAGCTCTATTTAACACAACTGTTTAAGGAGGCCACCTGTCGGGTGTCGGATGGACCTCGTGAGGTTAAATAATTGAGTTGAGTGAAAAGATAATTAATGGAGAATCAATGAACAAGCTGGGGAGGGGTTAGGAGAGGAAAGTATAGCGGGTGTTCAGGGGATCTAATCTAAGATGTATAAATTATTTAGCAGTCTAAGATGACTTGAATGACAATATAGGACATTAGGCAGGCAGACTTAAACACATATTCACCTTTGTGGTCTCATGGATATAATCAAATGATGGATAATGACGGATGATTTTAAACATGTCGTTTTACATCTCACCAAATCAAGTCTCAATCAGCCTTATTTGAACCATACGGTTCTTATGTGCCCGCATTAGCCTGTGTGTTTGAACAGTCATTGGCGCTCTACATGTCTAGAAAGTGAGGTCTGAGCGGAGAGTATTTGCATGTGAAGTCCTTGATGAATGAATGAATGTGAAAAAGCAACTTGAAGAATGTTTCCTGAATTTGGAGTCCTCTGATGAAATCCTTGTGATTTATCCCACCCCTCCTCTTCTCTTCCCCCATCAGCCCCTCTGTCTTTAATTAGTGTCTGGGGAATGAGGGAGTGGATGAGTGGACTGTCAATTTTACATTCATTATTTATTTAGCTGAGGTGTAAACTGACTGGTCCACGTACTGACAGACATTTCTCCTGTGCTCTTTTGCACTTCTGTTTAGGCAATAATCAAGCTCTGTGTATGATACTTACTAATTAGACTGTTGCTTTTGGCGGCGGCTGCATTCTGCCACTTGTCATTTAGCCACAGTACATGTGGGAATGCAAATAACTGTAGCTGCAATTTTAGACTGTATAGCATGAATTCCCCTTAATGAGGATAAAGATTGCTGTTTCAGTCTTTGGCTGTCATGTTGCCACCTGCCAAGTGGAATGTGCTCAGAATCTGAAGAGCTCAATGTTACAGAGGTGAATGTGAGTCAATGGTAACATAGGATGGACAACAGCGAAAAAAATCTTTCATGACCGTGTGTACGCATTGATAAGGACATATATGTACACGCACCGTCATGCATGCACATAGTCACACACACACACAGTTTTACTAACCATTCCGTTCTTCTTCAGGTCTGCCCACATGCTGGTCCCGTCACCACCTCTCATTAGAACATGGTAGGTGAAGAAGTAGATGCCAGGCAGAGGGCAGGTGAACTTGCCAGTGGTGGGCTCATAGTAGTTACCTACATTCGTCACCACATCATCAAACTTCAGTATTTCACTCCCCTCATGCTGCTTGCGTAGCCCTGCGTAAAAGGCAATCTTGGGAGTGTAGAGCGAGGGCGAATAGCCACCAGGACCAGGGCCTGGGGGCCCCTGTGGCCCTGGTTTGCCTGGCTCTCCTGGGGGTCCACGTGCTCCTGGAGGGCCAGGGATCCCTGGGGGCCCACGAAACCCAGACTTTATCTTCTTCCCAGAGTAATCCTGGGGCGGTGGAGACACAGCTGTCAGCTCCTGGCCTGGCTGAGAGGTGGCATAGGGGTCACATACCATGCGGCAGCTTCCAAGCATTTCATAATGGCTCCCTGAATTTCCGTTGTTCCCCCCTTTGGTTGTGTGGACCAGCAGGGGAATGGCCACCAACAGTATTAGAACCATTGCCACACCTACAGCAGCACCAATGACACGTTTCCTGCGGCTGAGCCGCGATGCGGCCAGCGTCAGGAAGTCCTCTTCCCCCTTGGCTGGAATAGTGCCGGCCAGGATGAAGCTTCTCAGAAAACCAGTTTAGTATGAAAAGGTGAAGAAGGATGTAGAGAGGAGTGGGCGGTAAGCAGTATATCACTGGGCCAAGTATGAGAGAGAATGCAAAATGGCAGACGGTCAGGAAGGAAACAACCAGATGAGAGGATCCTAGAGAAATGATAAGGACTACAAGATTGATTTAAAAGCCGATATGGTAAGAAAAAAAAGAGAAAAAACTTAACATACCACAGTGTTTAAGGAAATGAACACAAAAATCTGGATTTTCAGATTTGTGATGACCAACTACAAAAAACATAATTTATCTGATGAAGTCTGGTTCACCTTTTCTGACCTCTCCTGTCGTCCTCCAGTTCAATTCAATTTGCAGCATCAAACAGAAACCATGACTGGCACTGAGAGGGCTTGTTGTGAAAGTGCAGCTTATCAAAAGTGTGCTGAAATGAGAGCTGGTGCCAAATTCAGCTCATTGAGGAGGGAGTGGGGGTACCGTTTGTTTTGTTGGATGAAAAGATAATTGTTTATTTCAAAAAAAATCTTCTTTCAAGCCCCTACAAAAGTTCATCAGAGATCTGGGCACAGTCATTTTATGACCCCCCACTTCTATCTTATTTCCACCGTCCACATTAAAAAGGAAACCAGTGACACTTTGGTCAACCTGGGTGTGCTTTTGATAGATTCCTCCTCAGGTTATATTTGGATCTGGAAATAATAGCAAAAAGAGCAAAGACACTCAATAATTGATTTATCAGTGTTATATACATAATATAACTGTAATACAGTTACATTAAAGAATCAAACAATATTTAAAATGAAATAATACAGATACATATCAAAATAACATTTTTTTAGATAAAGAGGCTAATAATGATTTCTAGAAATAAGAAAAATAATTTGCCTATTTAGATTTTTTTTTTTTTTTTTATACACGTAGGCCTAAATTACGTAAATAATTATCTATAATTCGCAATGAGCATGTTTCAGGTTAAATTTAAAACAGACAAAAGAAATAGACAAAGACACAAAGGAAAAACTCACCATCTGTTTCTGATAATCCAAAAACATTCTTGGAGGATATATTTCTCTGTACATCAGTCCAGTCCGCGTCCCACCAAAACGACTGAAAGACTTTGGACCGCTGGAGTGCCAAATGGAGAGCTGGAGAGCCGACGGGCGCGCAGGAGATGCCAGGAAAGTGATGAGAGTTTCTTAATCAGCGCTTAATCCCCTCCTTTCTCTCCAGGTAGAAATTGGAGTTTAACAGCCGCTAACTTCAGAGGAAATGAAGCCCAGAAAATACCTGCTACAACACTTTTCTGACACCAATTCCAAATGAGGGACGCACGGCAAATCTGACGCTCATATCCAGTGTCCGTCCACTGTACAGCCTATCGCAGTGTTTGGTCCATGGGCAGTCCTAGTCGACACCTGTTAGATCGCTCTCTCTCTCTCTCTCTCTCTCTCTCTCTCTCTCTCTCTCTCTCTCTCTCTCTCTCTCTCTCTCCCTCCCTCTCTCTATCTCTCTCTCTCCCGTGCCAGCATCATTAGTTTGCTCTTCTATTTATAAATATTGAACCCGATTTCCAACATTTGTGAGAGCTAATATCCAATGCACATTTTCATTTTCATTTCTTTTATCCTTCTTGTTATTTTTTGTGAGTGAAAATCAAAATGTTAATTGAATTTCAACTGTCAACTGATACACACGTAGACCAGAATCCACTGATGCTTCCGACCTGTGTCTTGTTAGCCAGACATTCACTAGTTGTTAGAGGCAAACATGTTTGATAAAGTGCTGCAAAATGAAGGCAGATGTTTTCATCTTCTGTGTGCTATGGAAGGGAGGACAGGAGGGTGACTAAGTAAAAGCAGCCTCGGCATGATGTGTGAGGAATGGAGAGGAGACACTAAATGTTCCCCAGACCATTGTCTGTGTGTGTGACTCGCATCCCACAGCTCTAAAGCCTCATTAGTGAGACACCCTGCCCCACACATTGTGCTGCTCTTTTTCCTTTACCTAAAACCTTACACACAAACGCACATGCGCTCACATAGACATACGCAGGCATACATAGACAAAGAGTTTTTACACCATTAGCTGATGGAAGAACATGTTTTGTATTCTTGTATCAACATTATCTCACTGTTGAAATGACAGTAGGGAAATAATGTGAAGGCTAAAATACGTTTCCTGGCGAGTCACATCCACCGGTGATCACATTTCATTTCAGGAACATCTTGGGCAGATTTTTAGCTTGTATCATAATTTCCTTGGAGTCTTGTGTCACCTGTCTGACAGGGACAACCACAGATCTGTGAGTTTAAAGTTTAATGGCTGAAGCGGTGGTAGCAAGGGGAATAAGTCTACATACAGTATTGATGACTCCCTTTTCATCAACCACCACCTCCTCGACCTCCTCTCTCCTCAGATGTGATGACCACTGTCTGGCAATAGAGGGATCATTCCGCAGGATCCCACCAGACGCAGAGGGACGGATAATCACTGAGTTTTAAGGTGGTTTTCCAAGGATGGGTTGGATTTAGAAGGGAAATTGAGGTGGGAGGGCGTGGAAGGTTTGGGGGAGCGATGGCCTGTGATATTTCCATCGGGAAATGTTGGTATAGCTGAGCAGCACAGGGACAAGTTAAATGCTGTGTCAGTCCCAGTTTGCGGGTCAGTCAGTCTGGCCCGCTAGAACAGTGCTCAGAGGTCCTGAGTAGCATGGGGCAGATAATCATTGCCAACAGTCAGAGGCAATATGCTCAGGATTGGATTTTTAAAGCCTGTTAAAATATTACTGAGGTGATTAATATTGAAATATGCGCATGTCTTTCAGCTGTCTGTCTCCCTCTCTCCCTATTCTCTTCTTGATTTGCTCCCCTTAGTATTCAGACTCACCTAAAATTTGAACGTTATGCATTATGTTGATGAAATGTCTTTTTTTTTTCTTTCTTTTTTTTTTATTCAGTGTAATTGCTTTATCATTTCCCTGACGTCACTGTGACTCACGCAGTCTCCACTGTGACCGATATAAGAATCAGAACTGGGCTGTTTGAGTTATTAGTTTGTTTAATAATTAATTTCATATATTGTGATACACCAGGAATAAATCTCTGTCTTTTGTGCACACGCCTGCATAATTTGAGTTCTCTTCTGTTCTGTGTAAACAAGTAAGAGAGGAAAAGGAACTTATTTATGGCCACATTACTCATGTTGTATTTCTCTTCTGCTAAGGCTGCTTTGTCTGCATGGTTTGTTAAAGACATAGTAATTCTTCAGTTCAGCCATCCACGGTGAGATTTAAATAACTCCGTACTCTTAATGTTTTTTAATTTATGAAATGTAAAACACAAAACAAACCAAATCTTTCTTGCAAGCAGGGAGGTAATGGGTGGAAGTATCTCAGCCACCTCAGTCAGTGATATATGTCACATAAAGACGTGTGTGAGATACTTTGAGATGGCTGCACCGTCACACAATCCACACCAGCACAGGGAGTGTGACCAACACAAACTGAGCATCAGCCCTGAGGGGGCGGCGGCGGGGGGGTGGGGGGTGTGATGACATGTGGTCCCCGAGAGGCACGTAGCTGCCGGAGGGCCGCCACTCCCAGAGGAACCACTGCTCACGTCTTCCACAGTTATCACTGTCAGGAATCCAGCTATCGAGATCCCATTCTTTGCTATGCAGATTACTGTCTTGTAAATCAATTTAGAGGTCATTAGGGATATAAAGAGGTGATTTGGGGGAGGTCTAAAATCAGGGAGAACTGTACAGTGGAGGAAAGGTTTAGATGTGAAAAGACGACATCCACATTGCCGCATTTGCACGCGTGTGTGTACGTGAAGCGTAACATGTGAATCATTGACACAACTGATGCTTGTATTTGCTTTGACCCTTGGAAATGAGGTTGTTGTGGAATATATTATGGAGTGTGAGAAAAGAAATGGGGGTCTTGCTGCACAGAAAATATGTCACACTTTTAGCAAGATAAGTCGAGGATAAATATGAGGTTTGTTTTTTCAGGCCCACTAGGCCACGCATCACATTGTTCTTGCACTCTGATATGAAAGGCTTTATTTTCTCCCCGACTTACCTGAGCATGTGTGTTTACTGTACAGTAAGTGCAGATTTGTAAGCAGAGTGCACGGGTGTGGATGTGTCTACATCCTGGTGCTGTGCTGTTTCATTAGGTTCTGATTATGGGGCCTGATGCAGAGTGACAGTGTGCAGATTGAGTTGCACAGCCACTCTAATTCTCTCTATTAATAACAACCCTGCGCACTGCCATCCTGAACCACATTTATTAATCACAATTTGTCATCTGTCCGATGCTCCACCCTCTCCTTCTCCCTTTCTCTCGCCCTCCCTCTTCTCTGGCTGTGTTCTCCTCCTCCCCTTCCTCCTCCTCCTCCTCCTCCCTCCCTCCCTCCCAGCAGGGCCAGTTACCGCCTGCACCTCCCCACCCCCCACCACCTCCTCCTCCTCCCTCCCCTCACCCCAACCCCGTTCGCCTTCAGCTCAGAGACATGGTCCAGCATACAGAGGGGTGTTCTCACTGTGCTCCCTCACTCACACACTCCGGCTCGCTCACTTTACCTGCTCTCTGGAAGGAGTCTGATTAATCAAAATCTCTCCAGCTTTAATTGGCCAAATAACAGTTAACAACTTGGGTTGTGTGGACTGCTCTTGTTACAATCTACTGAAGATTATACTAAAGTATAATTTTAAGAAAATTGATTTGCAAATATTTGTGATGCTCTTCGCTGGCCTTGCAACACATACCAACCTTGTACAGTGTGATGCATCGTTATAAAGTTGTTCAACCATTCGCTGAGGTAGCATGCAGTGGCCTTTTGGAACACATTGATTCTTTTTAGCATCAATCCCAGCAATGTGGAATTTCTATTTACACAAAATGATGGCATTTAATCAATATGCATGCTGGTATATGCACACTGTATTATTGCATTATTGGTGAGAAAATATTCCCATAACTAAAATCACATTTCTGCTCATGCCTCAGTCAAATGGCCCTTGACCCCACTCAGAAAGATGATTTATGAGTCAGCTAGTCCCCGAGGTGCTGCTCTGCCACTCCAGCCCTCAAGCTGCTTTTACGCTCATTATATTGACACATTTAGGATATTCATTTACCCTGAACTTCAACAATTTCATCACACAGGAGAACTTTCTCCCTGGTTTGTTTCTCCAGGAGTTACAACCACGCAGAGCGAGTGTGATCGTCGACCGCTGAGCACATCTGAAAAGCAATGCCTCCACAGCTGTGTGTTGATGTTTTGTGGCAGCAGTGTTCTTCTAATTACAACGCCCTCCACCGACTCTCCCACTCCTCAGTGCTACCCCGCCCCAACCCGCGGCCCTCTCACACAGAACCAGGGTCCCTCCACTGTTTTCTTTGAGCAGAATGGGTGTTTGGGGGAAACAGAGGCGATTTTCATGTGCAAATGTCAGTCAGTCCGCTCCCAGCAATCACAGGCCCGTCTTCTCCAGAGATCAGGGCTTGAGACACAGCCTGAATAATTTAGCAGCTCTGTGCCACCGTGCTTTAGGGTCGCAACCTTCTAAAGTGATGACAGAAAGACGTTGGCTGACTTCCCCTCCCATTCACTCCCATTACCACTTATTTACCGCTCCTGATTCCAGGCAGACAAAGCATAAGACCACGCTGGGGGGAGAGAAATCATCGGCGCTGTATAAACTGTGTCATAAAGCAGAGCACAACCAAACAATGACATTTTCACAGCATCCCCAAGTCGGTGGCGGTCCCCTCCTGTGCAACGCTGTGAAATAAACACACGCCGCACACATGATCATCCAAGCCAACAGTCACTAACAAAAGAGATGACGGACACACACACAGAGAAAAGGTCGAGAAGTGACACACAGCGGGGACAGATGTCAGGGCGAAAACCCTACCGATGTACGAAAGGTGTGGATTAAGATTCAGATACTGGTGGGGGGAAGAAAAAAAATAACATGCACATCTTTTATTTCAGGGAAAGAGAGATTACAGTGAATTTCAAGGTATGACAAGGAGAAGCACAGAGACGTAGAGGACAGAGTGAAAGAAATTGATCTGTCCTTCCGTACAGACACACTCTACATTTCTATCATTCAGACGGACAGCGTTCGGTCTGACAAGGGTGGTCATCACTCGTCTGCAGCGTGGCTCTGACAGCGACATGACGAGGATGAATGGACTGTCCGGCTATCCCAACCGAGACACATGCTGTTAGAGAAATTAAACATTTATCCAACTCGTAATTTCTTTCAGTCATGATCAAGTCCTTCATATCTCTTCCTCAATTATCCTTCAGTTCTTTCACACATATCTGGCCACGTAACATGCAGCCAAGAATTTGCATTTTCCCCCTTATCTGTGACACTTCATGCCTGCTGACAAAAAGGGCATCAACCTGTGGTGTTTATAGAATTGCACGTATAGGAAATCCAAGACACAGAAGAAAAAAAAAAAGTCACCATAGCCGACTGTGAATGTCTCCACAGTATAGCAGGATATTATTGGAATGTGAGCAAACAGCAGTGAATTGTGTATTAGTGATGCAGTGGGACGTTCCCATGGAGATGTCAATTGTGATAGCCTATTAGTCCAGCCGCTGAGAAGCAGGATCGCTAAGACACACTGGGAGGAATGAACAGCGCGTCCTGCTTTTCTCCCCACCCTTCCCTCTAAACCCGTTGTCATGCACCGCGGCGATACAGTCGGTCAAGTCAAACCCGGTCTGGTTACACTGTATTTATGAAGAGCTTAAAGTGTCAGTGGCCATGCGGTTTGACCTTGTGTCGTGGGAATGCGCTGCAAGGGCAGGCAGAGGGGAAGGGAGGACATGAGAGATACCTCTGAATTATTGAGAGTGATTATTTGGTGACTTATGGTTGGTGGCTGTCAGGCACGGCATGATAAACTGTGCCAAGCAAGAATTACACTTTCTCATTTCTCTGTTGTCTATTTATCTGCCTTTCTCTGCCTGACCACCTCGTCTCTACCGTACACTCATCCCTCAGCCTCCTCTGTCCTTGTAAGTTCTCAGCGTGACTTTTGTGCCCGCGTACCCTCCAAAGTCCTGTAACGGAGGCAGAATGAAAACTGCTGTGTTCGCTTTTGGTTTTGTTTTACTTTTATTGAATGCTTTTTTTTTTTTTTAGCTAGGCCATCCTAGCGACGTGGCTCTGTGGATGGCAATGTCAGTGTGCTGGTCAGTTTGATGGTCGGTCGGTCGGTCCACCACTTTGGGCTAGACTGTATGGATTGCCATGAAATTTATAGTACACGTCTCCATCGTCATTGGAGGATGGAGCCTTTGGTAATGCCCCCAACTTTTCCCACAGCACCACCAGCAGCTCGACATTTTCACTTACTCACGTGAAATATCTCAACATCTGTGTCAACGCAATGTCACGGATATTCATGATTTCCGAACACTGTATCTTACTGCTTCTGATCCCTTCGCCTTGTTTCTACCGTCACCGTGAGGTTGATGCTTGAGGTTTTTTGAGTGAAATGTCGCGACAAGCATTGAATGGATTGCCATGAATTTTGGTTAAAAAAAATGATGTCATTACAAGACAAATAAGACCCAATAAGAAAGGTAGAAGATGTTATTTTATTGAGAGATTAGAGACAAAATGATAAAATGGAGATATGGAGATTTTTTTTTTGTAAGATGTGTTTTCAGTAAATGATGGACGAGGGGAGAGACTATGCTTTTCAGACCAGAGAGGGAAGGTCATTCCACCTTCAGGGTCCCAGCAGGGGGGGAAGAGCGGTGACCATGTGGAAAGATGGCCAGACAAAGGAGCGCTAAATGGCTGGTAGTGGCCGGTGCGTGCGGCCCTGGCCTTGAGGTACAGCAGTGTGGGCTCATAAACCGGCACCAGCGTTTTAATCTAACTACAAACAGCCTGCGGCGGCCGGTGAGGGATCTGCAAAAGGAAGGGGACGAGGTTGATCTGGTGAGGATGAAAATGAGGCGGCAGCTTCGGTCGGAGCAGGAGGAGGGCGTTGCGAGGGAAATGATTAAAGGCGCTTGGGTTGAATCCCCGGTCTGATGCTGTGCACATTGTTGGTGGAGTTCACTTAACGAATAGATAAACTGATGGATGATGAGAGGAAAGGGACGAACTTGACTTTGGTAAAAGCCCAATGAAGCTAAGAACTCCTCTCTCAATGAATAATAATTCTCCCAAGACCATGAAGTTTGGGGTTCTTGAAAGACTTTTCATGGCGTATGTTTTTCCTCTTGCTTCTCCTTGAGTGGCTTTGTTTTCTTTTTATTGTGCATATGCCAGGAGACCTATTTCCCCATTTCTAATTGACATTCCCTGTTGCATAATGTTTCTAACTGACTGATCAGGTATCAGAGATGGAGTTCTTGTGTAAATGCAGTCTGAATAATTCATACAGGGCTGTCAGAGAGAGAGAGAGAGAAGGGGCATTTTAGAAATCAGCTCACTAGGCCCCTGACCATGAATAATTGATCTGAACTGATTAAAGTTTGCCGTGATTACCCCTCACCTCCCCAACAGATAAAACGCCACACCTGTGTTTGCTGTCTCTTTACTCACTTTCCTTTTTTTTTTCTTTTTTTTTTTTTCCTCCTCCCTCTCACTCAGACCACGTGGTCACGCTGCGTGTGCTGGAATGTAAGACACTTCAGTATTGTTACTGTCTCATATTGTCAGTGGAATTTCTAATAACAAGCTGAATTTCCCCTCCTTCACGTGCATTCACAGGCGTGCTCGAGCAGAATGCAGCTACTGTGTTTGTATTCAGTAAACAGTGCTGTGCTACTGTTCTCGTCTCCCTGATGAAAAATACAATTAATCCATGTTTTAACTGCAAGTCTAAATATTGGACTATTGGACCTAGCAGCTGTTGAAGAGCTGAAAAACACATTTTCCCTCTCTTCACCCCTCAGGCAGTGGATCATAAGTTAGCCTTAGACTCAGGCACAAAATTACAACAAGCATATACTGTCTGGTACGCTGTAACACCTAAAGATCTTAGGGCTCCTGGCAGAGCTACCTTAATCAACTTTGTCTCTGCTCGCTGAACATCTGCACACACACGCACGCACACAGACTCATAGCAGGCTCATTCACTGGGATTGCTTCTCACTTTTCTTAACCTTCAAAGTCCAACTAAGGATGGCACTTTGATCTGTGTTCCAGAGCCGAAGAAAGAAATGCGTGACAAAGAGCGGCTTGAAGGAGGAGAGAGGCAGGGAGCAGGAGGGAGTGTGGAAGAGTGACAGCTAATGACAATGGCTACAAGCTGTGACCTTTAGAGGGATCACACAAGCATGACGAACCGGGCTCAAGGTGACAGAGAAACCGGCTACTTTGGAAGTCGATGTTAAGGACAACAAAGCTTTGTGTGTCTGTGCTTTGGCAGTCATGGTGCAGCAGTGCTAATGGAGATTATAGGTACACAGGTGATCAATAACACTGTACGTTTTGTCAGAGAACAGTGGTTAACTGTGTGTAAATGCAGTTAAAGATATGGATAGATCAGTCAGACAAGGCAACAGTGTGGCGGAACAGCAACACCCTTTTAACCTTTATTTATTCAAGGTCATCTGTGCGCACATGCTGCTTCACACTGCTGCTTCTACAGGACTCTATTCACACACACACTCTCACACACACACACACACACACACATACACAAACTTTTTCTCGTTTGCCGCTGAACTGCATGGGAATATTGTGCTTTGCTGAAGGGGAAACTGACAGTCACAGAGCAGTTTTGTAGCACTAAACACCACGTAGGAGAAGAGGAAATTTTAACCTGATTATGTTGCTAGATGAAAAGTCAGTTGATCACCAAAGTTATCCTCAAGGGCGTATACCAAATTTCAGGGCAATTCATCCAATAGTGGTAAACAAATTTATTTTAAAATCATAAATGTAGCCTACCTCATGATGGCACAACTAAAACCAGAGGATCTCAGAGTCATAAGAATTCAGCCTGGCTGAAAATGAGAGTTGGTCCTCCGAACATTTATTACCTCCGCCAAAGAGATCATGTCTTCACCTGTATCTCTTTATTTGTCTGCAGGATTGCGCAAAAAGTACAGGATCAATTTGCACCAAACTTGTTGGAGGGATGGGGCATTGGCCAGGGGAAAAAAACATTATATTCTGGGGCAGATCCAGATTATTTACTACGAATCAGATGTTTTTTTTCTCTTAAGTCTGGTGTACGTTGTTTGACACTGGCCTCGGTGGAGCTCTGCACTCTGAGTGCTCTCTAGTTTCTTGAGACTCTCCTGCTGAGAAGCTAACTTTTGATGGAAGCAAATACCCAAATTTACATTACATAGCTTTTGAATCGGTTCCAGCTGCATGTGAAGATAAATAATTTTTCTGCCACCAAAGAGGTTATGTTGTTACCCATTTCTGTCTGTTTGTTTGTTTATTTGTCAGCAGGATTATGCAAAAAGTACTGAACCGATTTGCACCATGACTTGGTGGAGGCATGGGGCATGGGCCAGAGAAGAACCCATTCAATTTTGATGCAGATCCAGTTAAAGGGCTGGATCCATCACTTTACTTAGCATTGCCACACAGGCCATTTTTCAACCATTTTTGTCAGTTTCCTGGATGAAATGTATGGATTTTGATGTAAAAAAATATTTATGGTGTAGAGATCTATAAATTTGTACAATTTGGTGCAGATCCAAAATAATAATCTGGATCTGGTGGAAGAAAACGTGGTATTGTTTGACCTTGGCGAAGATACACGCTCTACAGAGTACCGAGTATTCTAATTTCATACTGTGAGAAGAACGCACAATGACGCGTAGATTAGTGTGATGTTCCTCACAGTTAAACAGACAACTCTCCAGCACTCCATGCTTTATTCCCCTAATGCTGCCTTCATTGGGGTAAAAACTGTCAAAAAATGTGACAAAGTGCTCTTTGTAATAGAAGACCTTTCAAGTTTGAAGTTTATGCAAGTTGATTTTTCATTCAGAAGTGAAATAAATGTAAACCCAAGGGCAAAGTGTTAAGTAGGAAATCAATCTGAAAATGGTCAGCATTGATGCAACCTTGAAGTACACATAGAAAAAAACACAGCTGTTGCATTCAGTCATGGAGGACTAACATCAGGTCTAGGTTATATTTACGTCAACATATGACTGTCACGTAAATATAGAGAATTAATGGAGCGGCCTCCATCAAGAAGACATTGTAACTGTACTGGTTGTTTCATCACATCAGTACTATCAGGTCCAGGTCTGAGAATAGATGGTCCACAGGCAGACCTGATATACAGGTTTGAAAAAGAAAGAGGGAAGAAAGAGGAAAAGGAGGTGTACTGGGAAGATGTGTCCGGTTCAAGTCCCTGGTGGAGGTTTTCAAGTGACTGGGCGCTCTGTCTGTCCTGTCAGCCCTGAGCAAACACCCCATCCTAAGAAGGAAGAAGGGGAAAAAAACTCCCAGATAGCATCACACACGGCTGGCCAGGGCCTCACTAGCAGTCCACTTGTCTGCTTTCCCTCCGCAGAGCCTTCACAAGAGATGGGAGGAATACTAAGAGAGTAGGCATAGATTTTCTGCTGGGGGGGTAGAGGACGAGAGGGAAGGCTGTTGGAGGGTGGTGGGGTTGACTGCCCGCATCAAACTCCCTTCCTTTTCTCTCACCCCTCTCCCTTTTCTCCTCCTCTCCTTCTCATCTGCCTGGCTCTGGAGGGACCCTCTGTTTGTCAGCCAGGCAGTGGAGCGTCTCCCTCTAACCCCACCCCCTCCTGGTTCTCTATCTTTTCCACGTACTTTCTTTCTCTCTCTCTCTCTCTCTCTCTCTCTCTCTCTCTAAACCTCCAGCTCTCTGTTGCTCTGTTTCTCTTGTATTTTCACAATCCCTGTTTCTTGCTTTCCTCAAGTCTGTTAAACAACCTCTCCAGTCCTCCTTTAAGAGAGAGCCTATTGATAAAGTCGATACCGAACAGAGACAGAGTGAGATATGATAGATGGCGATAAACAGGGTGGGGTAACTGTGGTGTTGAGATGATGGAAAGTAAATTGGTGCAAATAAATTCTTCTTAGGTTTGTTTAAAAAAATAAAAAACAAATTGCAAGTTGTCAAATGAGAGACAATGAGAGTGACTAGCCAAAAGGGCAATAAGACATCTGTGCAGAATTTCAAACACTGTAAAATTTTAAATGTTGCTTCATTACACCGCTATGTTGAACTGCAAGTATGTCAAAGTGTAGCCTTGTAGTGACTAGGCTACAGTGTATGTAAACCCTCACTTAAAGGGGAGGTAGACTGTAAATAAAGATGGACGTTTCTGCCTTTGACATCTTGCCAGTACCTGACTCCGCCCTTTACTCCCGGCTAATCCAAAAATAGGCAAAGAGGAGGAGCGAGACTTGCATGGCGGCTTGTGGCAAGCATACGCTCACCCGCCTGTCACTCAAAGAGGCCACGCCCTCAATTATGTATGACTATAAGCTTTAATAAAATTTAAACAATATAGAAATTAAACCTTGTACAGTACAGGAGGAAATTATCTATAGGGACCAAATTAGTTTTTTGTACCAGGCTGTAAACATGTTTATTTCTGCTGTAAAGTTGGACATTTTAACATGGGAGTCTATGGAGATCGAATTGCTTTTGGAGGCAGCCTCAAGAGCCCATTCGAAGGACTCCAGTTTTTGGTACTTCCGTGATGGCTTCATTCTTCAGCCGCAGAGGTTGCCGCTTGAAGTCCACACATCAAAGTCTTTTTACAGATCATGGGAAATACGGCTGCATATATGAAGAAAAAAAAAAGGTAGTTTAAAGCGTTTCATTGCTCCAGAGGGAGCTTTGTGAAATCTGATGAACTGCCTGCAAACACGTCACTTGAGGTGAGCTTACCAGACCTCCATAGCCTGCTCCTCTTCTCTGCTTGAGGCGAGCAGCTTGAGGCTGCAACAGCCCCTACACACCCAAATCTCTGACCAAACTGTCAATGGTCAAGTTGCTTTGCGCGTAATGTAGGCAGGTCTTTTCTCAGGGAAGATGAACGTGTGGTATAAAAAACACAATGTCTCTGGTTCTGCTCCATCCATTTCAATATTTTTTTTATCTAAACTGTCCATCGTTGGTTTGACATTGTTACAGGAGTGCAGTGTCAGATCACCCATAATACCAACAGACCTATTTTATTCTTTCTGTCCAGTTGTATATTGCCATGAAGATAGTTTTGGTCTTATTAGCTTTAGAGATATCTGTCACTGAGATTTCTACCACCACCCCAAGACTGTGGAGGTGGTTGGACTTTCATTTGTGGTGCTCACAGCATTGAAACAAAATCAATAGCAGTATTGTACAAGGACTATTTCTTCACTACAAAGTAATTCTAAAGAAAACTGCTTGTCCAGAGTAAAGGGAATACTATTTTTGGGAAGACAAATGACTGATGAATTTTATTAATCTAATTTTCACTTCTACTGTATTGGTAGAGGCAGAGATCTCTCGTTTTCATAATTTGGGGGAAAAAAACAACCTCATTAATTTCAGCCTCTCTTTTCCCAATCTGAATTGATCAAGCTTAATTTTCTCCCCGGCGGACTTTCTTCCTGCATCCTTACCTCTCTACCCTTCTTTCCCCTCTGCATGCCTCCTTTACTCCTCTCTCTGTTTCCCTGCCTTCTTTCACAGGCCCTGTCAATGCCAAGCTCGCTCCACGCATGTTCCGAGATTAGAGGGAGAGTGTGGGGCTCTATTGATTTTTGAAGCTGTGGGATGACAAGTTTGGTCTCAGATCCCCCTGTTTACATCTGATTCACTGCAAGCCACTTGTGGTCACAGGGAAAGGCAGGAAATAGGGAATCAGAGAGAAAAAGCACCAACGTTTGAAGAGGATGGTTACCTGTTATTCTGCCATGCTGTATGTACAGACATTTATACTCCATATTATCCACATCTTAAGTACTATTGTTGAGGTTAGTGTTTGTAAAAGTGCCAGGGGCAGTCCATTGCGGCACACCACTGAGCTGCCAGGTCAGATTGCAGCAAATGCCGAAACAGAGGAAAGTGAATCACAGTGGCATTTGGAGGAGGAGGAGGCCCCAGCGGACGAAATCTATCATGCCTGCAGATGTGGCCTGCAGCTGGGGCAGGTGGATCACAAACTGCCACAACAAGGGAATGGCTGGAGACAGAGTAAGGGGGTGGCATTGTTTGTTACTGTGACTCAACACCATCCCATTAAAGGAAAGTCCATCCACCACAGGCAGGAAGAACAATGGGTGTGGTCCCTCTCCAAAGCTTTGAACTCGACAACATTTTCTGATCTGTCAGCGTTTTGTCGGATAAAAACCACTGGCTCTGTGTGACCTTTGACCACTGAGCTGGTTCCCCCTTATTTTTTGAGGCAGGTGACACAGAAGAAAGTGTCATGTGGGTTGTGTGGTGAGACACGTGTAACAAACATGCATCTGTTTTGTTTTCCTCACTGTCAGCCAGGTGTGTAGCATTTTTATCTTTAAGGACTCTACGTACCGCTGGATATATAAATCAGTCTTTAACTGGGTGTTACTGAAATGTGGGCATTAATAGCTGACAGTCTATTGACTGGCCTGCCAAGTCTTGTTAGACCAACTGGCAGCTTCTCCAAAGACCAAAGCCTACATCACATCCTTTTATACCAACAACAAACTTCCTTCCTCCCCTGCAGCTATTTATCTACCTCTCAATTCATGTCACCTTTCATTTCTCGCTATTGTTTTCAGCTGTCTTCTTGCCTGACCCCTGGTCTCTCTTGAAAGATGCATGTGGATTTCTGGCAGCTTGCTGTTTTTTTTTTGTTTTTTTTTTCGTACCAACATGCCACGATTCTATGATCGGCCTATGAAGCTCTCTTTGAAGCTTCCCTGCATCCCCTAAACATCTTGGGTAACATCAAAGCTCACACATTACAGGGGGGCAGAGTTCAACTGGGAGCCACTGAGATTCAAGCATCATCTCTCCTTTTCCCTTTTTTCCCCTCTTCTTCAGGGGTCCTGTTTCTGCGCAGCGCTGCTGAAGGAGAAATACAGCAAACAGGGGGGGGGGGGGGGGGGGGGGGGGGGAGCAGGCAGCGTCTCTTCCTGCGTTTTATGTCCATCATGTGTCATGGCCGCTCTTGGCTTTCATGTTCTGTCTGGCTGAGTCTCTCCTGCTCCAGCAGTCTCTGTTTCCTCGCTGAAAATCTGTGTCCCTCAGAGGCAGGAGACGCTCTCTCCTATGCATCCATTTCAGCTCAGCTCAGCTCAGCGTAGCTGGGCTCCACTTTCACCTTGCTGACACCAGCTCCTCAGCAGACACCTCTCCCCTACATGGGCTCAGGTGGCTGACAGGCAGCTGTCCGTACGGATAAAGCAGGAGAGGACACACACTGTACTCTGAGTCACCGTCGCTGCCTACTTTTCGAACACCTTTGCTATTGCCACCTCTTTGATTTTAGACACTTCTCCTGGAAGGATATCATGCTACCTGAAAAAAAGAAACATTAAAGAGACGTCAGGTGATGTTTTTCTTTGTTTTTACTGAGGTTTGACTGAAGGTTACACAGGTTATGTTATACACATTTTGCAGCTTCATTCTTGTTTGTTTCTTTTACTTCAACAGCTGATAATGTTCCAAGTAAACACAAAATGCCCTTTTCGACCGTTCAAGCTGTTGCTTTTTGCTTGCCTAGAGTAATTTTACTTGCTGCATCTCAAGTGTGGCTAATTGTTGAGCCTAATAACGCGGATTTTGACTCAAACACACAAGTAGTCTATGTTTGATTACCACGGGAAAGGAAAATTCAGTCGCAGGGGCCCAAAACAAGCCAGTGGCTGATGAAGACAAATGTGCAAACACATGTTGGCAGAATTGCTTTTTGGTTGAGCGTGATCGGCTACGCTCAGGAGGGCGGAACCAGGAGTTGTGATTTATAGTTTTGTGCTGTCCCTGGACCACCACTGTCTGCTGCCTCCCACTACTGTAATTACCACGTGTGTCTATTAGAATAGTCCTGCTGCCCACAATGCATTGCCTCAGCCGAGAGGAGAGGACAGGAGAGGAGAGGAGAGGACAGGAGAGGAGAGGAGAGGAGTGTTATCACCTCACAGAGATAGTCTTGTTATTCAAACAGTGTTCTCTAAAAAAGCATAATACAGAAAAGCAAAAGCATGATACAGAGGAGGAGTGGAGAGTAAAAAGACACTGCAGATGATGAGATAAAGGTCAAAAAGAACCGTGCTGAAAGGTTGAGGGGTGTATTTAAAGTGGGAGAAAGGACAGAAAAAGGTCTCTTCCTACAGTAGGTCATGTATGACTTTATTTGGATGCTACAAACCACATAAAAAAATTGGCTACAACATACAGTATTTAAACAATTGTTTCCACTAAAAGCTGTTCAGCCTCTTGGTATTCTGTAACACTACAGACCTGCTCTTAATTAAATTTAGTTAATATTCTAAACAACATCAGGATTGTTGTAACATGCCATTTATGCAGCTTCACCTGCAGATTTTAACAACATATTCAATCTTGTTTTACGCTACATGTCCTCCTACATTGTTTCTCCATCCCTCCCAAGTGTTCCCAAGCCTGCTGGTCTGGATTCAGTTTGCTTTGCCTTGGGCCTTATAGCATCTCCTAGTGGGCAAACTGCCCGCTCTTTTCAGTCTCATGAAAATGAATGCTTTGAATAATGTGATTCAGTCAATACCTTCAGGTACCTTGACAAATAAGAGAACTTGACATCTTCTGAGCTTGTTTATAAGGTGGATTTCTCTGCAGTGTTTCCATTATGGATAATTTTCCTTTGCTGTTTTATAGTCAGGGTGTGTGCACAGTCCACACACTTGTGTATGTCTGCATAAATTACAGTTTTGATAATAAACCATTTTACATAAGGTAACTGGATTTCTTTCTTATTTCAAATGAATGATTTTTTGCTTCATCTACCTAAAAAGGGACCAAATCACCTTTTCTTCTCCATGAGAGCTCTGAACCTGTAATGAGACCTGGCACTGAGCTCTGGTCAGTGTCATTTATGCTGTAATTGGCCTAAGGGTGTAAAGGGCAGCCATGCATCAGAGGAGACAGAGAACTAAGTGGCTTACAATGACAGGACTGAGAGAACGAAATACAGTTAGAGGGCTCGCACAAACTGAGGAGAGTTTATGAGCATTTATGACACAACATGCATTATGGCTATAAACAAATATGGTGATTATTACACAAATGAATAAATGCATGTATGATTTAATTCAGTTAATTGAATATGAGTTCATTTTCACTGAAACACACTTTCAGCATATTTCTCTTAAATTCCATATTTTTTCTAAAAAATGTGAATGCAAATAAAAAAGTGTTTTCTTTATTTAAAAATCTCCCAGCAATTAAATATATTATATTTTCAGCCAAGACTCTACATTGTCTGAAAGCACAATGCCTCACAGTTTTAAATCTAACCAATCTAACAAATTCAAAATATAGCCTCACTAAAATTTTCATTTTACCATATTTGTGCCTGTAATTGACGGTTTTATAGCATCTTTCAAAAAAAGAGCAGAATAATCACTTCCATCAAAACGGTTAACGAACAGTGATTTTATGGGCAACAACACAAACCTGGTTTCCAGATATAACAGCATAACCCTTCACCTGCTCAGCACATATAGACCATTTGGTGAACCACTTAAAAACAAAATCTCTAATAATGCCAGTATTATAATATATAACATAATATTTCAAATTGCTCCACACCCTCTTTTCTGATAGCCTATAAATTGTGAATATTATCTGGCCAAGGACGGTCTGTGCTTGTGTCCCACATGAGTAGCTTCTTACATAGTCTCCCATCATTCATATTCATTAATTTATTCCACTGTTTACTCATACAGGCAACCCAACATACTTCCACCCCATTTCCTCTTTTACAAGTGTGGGTGAAGCAAATATATCTACAACCAGCAAATATGTCATAGACCTAAACTGAAACCATTCACATCCATTGTAAATCTGAAATCCTAATACCCCACATCTACATATTATATACAAAATAAACAAGTTACTGGCAGTTGTTTTAAATGGTTGAATCAAGGGTCACATGAATGATTGGGGTTACATAGAGGATGGGGTTGTGCTGTTCACACTGATATCATAGCTCATTAGAGAAATAACCATGGTTTCAATTGATCTCTGTGACCACAAGCTCAAGAGGTTCAGGGTGAATTTGTGAGCCATTGATTTCTATGGCTTATTAAAGGTATGAGTATCTTACTATACAGAGAGATGTGGAAGCAAGATTACCAGGAAATAGAGGTATTGATTGGGTCAAGAAGTTTGGGCTTACATTTCAAATTTCACCTGGGAGACAGGATTTGGCAGTGCTGACTGAAAGATACGGGAAGATATTTTGATGAGTCAAAAATTCCTTGGTCATGTCTTAAAAAAAATACAGAACAGAATGTTATGTTATAATAAATGTTACTTATAATCACACTAAACTGTATTATTATGTATTATTGTTATTATTATTACCCAAGTACTGACATGTAGGCAGCATTTTAAAATTGTACCTACTGCATAACACAAACATCTGGACCACTTGCAGCCTCAGTGATCCCCCTCTTTTCCACTTTTAACACATTCATTGTCACATCCATAAACTCATAATACTTATAATGCGAAAAGCATAAAATTAAAAAAAGAAAAATATATATATTTTAATTCCAGGCTTTTTAAGGGCCATCTCCATACTGGGTCCTTGTGTAGTTAGCTCCACTATTCCCCTCCCCACATACACAGCTGTATGTAACACGGCATCGTATGTTATTATTTGATCATATGTAAAATATTATTCTGTAAAGTAACTTAAGAGGAGTAAAAATACAATTTTTAATTCTGAAATGTAATTGAGTAGGAAAAAAAAACTAAATTCCAGTCCTCAAGTACAAGAACGTGAGTGCCTCAAAACCTGAGTTCATTCACTCAAATACATGAGCGAAAGTACTTAGTTACATCCCACCACCATCATTATCATTATGGTATTTCATTTTGTCCAGTAGGTGTCAGTGTCGCTGCATGTTACGTCTTTCTTCGTGTGACGACACCCGGAAGAAGGAAGCGTCAAATTGATTTGGACGATTTACCTTCTAAAAACAGCTAGCTATTGTAGCTATATGCTGGATGCATGGCAAAAACATAAACGTCAGCTGCTTTTACAACGTGAGTAAGCTGTATAACTGTATATCTACTTCCACTTGATCAAAAGTGTCTTTTTTAGCGTCGGTGTTTTGCGCGGTGCAGTTATTCGTTCGGCTGATATATTGCTAGATGTTAACCAGACTGCTGTGTTTTCGACAGAGATTTGCTGGTAATCCTGCGCACGTCGTGCAAATCGACTTCCCTGAGAGAAAATGTCGTCTGGTCGGGAAGGATCCTGGACCTTCAGTGCGGCCGCAGTAGTGACCGTGTTTCTGCTGGATGCTGTTGTTTTTGCAGAGGCGAAGGTAAAAACCTGCAGCTCCACATCTGCTGGATACATGCAGTGACTGGTCGGCAGGGTCTTTAAAACATTCATTTAAAATATTAAAAAGCCTTAAAATTAATTTATAAAGGACTGGAATATTGTTATAGCTTGCCTTAGGCAGTAATCTTGGCTGTAAAATGTTTTGGTGTGTGATTCTAGCAAACACACTAAAAGCTGGAAAAAAATTTTGTAAAATTCATATGCGGACCTTAAATTAATCAGTTACTAAAATCTTTGATCAGTTCATACATACGGTTGTTCATTAATCCATCTTCTGATTGTCCTGGATGTTTGTAATGATTAATGAATCAATCAATTATTAACTATTCAGCAGAAATTATTGTTACACACCACTGGCAGAAATGTGGTATAAATGCCAGTAAATTAACACACTTGGTAAATAACTATAGGTCATATCAACCCCACTAGTTTTTAGTTTTTATTTTTATTATATCTTTCATACTTTTCAGGGAATGAGCATGAAGCAGTGTCTCCCACAGTTTTGTAAGCAGGCAAGACAAAAAATAATGCACCAGCACTTTTCTGAGTTCCCAGAGAAAAGTCCAGTTTACATCAGGTTCTGTAAATAATAACGCTTGGAAAAAACCTGTGAAGCATGTTGAATGAAATTTATTTGACTTTGGCGTGTGCTTCTCTTGTGTGCTGTCTCCTCTAATGTAAAATAGTGTCTATTCATGTTTATGTCCTTTAAACTGGAATAACTGGAACTTTTATGTCAAATTTTTTGTACGGTTTTGTTAATAAGTGAAACAAAGGGCTACAGACATCAGAGAAAATAGATAGCTGAGATATAATGTCAGATAAGCATTTTGCTAAGTTCGTGGCCACTTTTTCTCAATTTTCTTGCAGAGCTTTGAGGACGTTCGCTGCAAGTGCATCTGCCCTCCATACAGAAACATCACTGGCCACATATATAACCGAAATGTCTCCCAGAAGGATTGGTAAGAGAAACCCTCTCTTTAGACGTACAGTCACAACTCCCATAATGTTTTTGTCATATAGAACCACAGAATTTGTTCAGACCCCGTCACTTCTTTTTTTTTTTTAAATCATTTAAATTAATTTTTATCCCACATCAATCTACATTCAATACCCTATAACGACAAAGTGAAAACAGAATTTTAGAAAATTTTACAGATTTATTAAAAAGGAAAAATTTACATGAAATTTAGCTTAGGTGTCCTATTTCATTTTATCATCTTTGAGATGTTTCTACACCTTGATTGTAGTCCACCGGTGGTAAATTCATCTTATAGGTCATGATTTGAAAATGCCCACACCTGTCTATATAAGGTCCCACAGATGAGAATGCATATCAAAGCAAAAACCAAGCCATGAGGTCAAAGGAAGAGTCTGCAGAGCTCAGAGACCGGGTTTTGTTGAGGTACAGATCTGTGGAAGGCAACCAAAAAACTGCTGCATTGAAGGTTCCCAAGAGCTTAGTGGCACCCATAATTCTATAATGGACGAACCAGGACTCCCCTAGAACTGGTTGCCTGGCCAAAGCGAGCAATCGGGGGGGGGAGGGCCTCGGTAAAAGAGAGGCGACTAAGAAGCCGATTGTCACTCTGGCTGAGCCTCAGAGATCCTGTGTGGAGCTGAACTGTTTGGCCTCATGTCTAAGCCTCATGCCTGAAGGGAATCAGGCACCACTCATCACCTGCCCAATACAAACATGAAACATGGTGGTGGCAGCATCATGGTGTTGGGGGTGGATTTCAGCGGCAGGGACAGGGAGACTGAACGAAGCTAAGTACAGAGATACCAGAGTAGTAAAAACTTGGTCCAGAACACTAACGACTTCAGACTGGGTCGAAGGTTCACCATCCAACTCTCTCTCTGGAGAGACCTGAAAATGGCTGTCCACTGATGGTCCCCATCCAACCGGACAGAATTTGAGAGGATCTGCAGAGAAGAATGGCAGAAAATCCCCAAACCCAGATGTGCTAAGCTTGATGTGTTTTACCCAAGAACACTCAAGGCTGTACTTGCTGCCAAAGGTGCTTCAACTAAGTACTGAGTAAAGAGTCTGAATACTTATGTCAATGTGATTTTTCATTTTTCACAAGGAAATAAAAAATGTTGTCATTATAGGATGTTACGTGTAGACTGATGAGGGAAAACATGTATTTTAAAAAATGTTAGCTTAAGGCTTTAAGCTAACACAGTTGTGATGTGTTTTACAGTAACTGCCTCCATGTAGTGGAGCCCATGCCGGTGCCTGGCCATGATGTTGAGGCTTACTGCCTGTTGTGTGAGTGCAAGTACGAGGAACGAAGCAGCAACACCATCAAGGTATTATAGATCATTTTCTCTTTAACATAGTCGGGTTTTTTTCTTCGTCTTACTGTGATGTATGTCGCAAAACATGTCATGTCAAAACACTAAATTTGGAAATGCAGTTGGGAAGAATAGACAGAGAACTGACCGCTTCTACTGGTATGCATCAGAAATGGAAAAGCTGATGTTTATATCAACATTTTAATATTTGCTAATATCTAAAACTTGTCCTCTCAAGAAATATTTAAGAAATTTTCCTACACCCAATCATCAGCATGGCTGTCACAATAAGTCCTGCAAGTCCTACAAACAGGAAGAAATGTTGTTACAGTAGATGTTGATGCCAACATGGCAGCTTCACAGTATGTAAGTATTTCTAAATGTTTTCCCTCCTCTCTGTCCCAGGTAACCATCATTATTTACCTGTCTGTCGTGGGCGCACTGCTGCTCTACATGCTGTTTCTGCTACTGGTCGATCCTCTTATCCGCAAACATGACCCCTACACCCAGCCGCTGCACAATGAGGAGGACTCTGAGGTAACCACTCAGACAAATAACACATATATGCGCAAACACAACAGTCACCTGTATTTCACTTCAGTCAAATGTGAAGTCCTTGATTTCATTTAATTCCTGTTTTTTTTGTGTGTGTGCGTGTGTGTCCAGGAGATGCGCCCGCAGGTGGACAGCAGCCAGGCGAGAGGAAACACGGTGCTGGAGCGCGTCGAGGGAGCACAGCAGCGCTGGAAAAAACAGGTCCAGGAGCAACGCAAGACTGTTTTTGACCGCCACAAGATGCTTAGTTAAACGCTACGTCTAACCTCAGAAACAGGTTTAGAGTAGGTGACTTCAGCAGGCACAGCGCTACTCCACTGGCACCAGCTGCACTATTACTAACCTTAGCATTTGATGTGCACTCCGCCCTCTGAATTAGTATTTCCTTACTAAGACACACACTCATCTAACAAGCAGATCTTTTTATTTATAATACATAACACTTCAGGCTAAGTTGCATTGTGAAAAAACTCCATGTTTGTGCACTTCTTCATGACTACTAGATTCGTAATGTCTTGATAAAGTAGGAATCTTTTTTTTTTTTTTAGCCAGACTGTGAATAGCCTTGAAGCTTTTATGCAATACCTTTTTGTTGTTCGCTACTTGCTAATATGGCATGATATTAAATGTTTTTCTTGGATCATAATTTCTGACGTTACCTCAGGACAGGTAAGCTTCATGTTTGTAAATTATAAGTTTAGCTAATGGGGGTAGACAGAGTACCCCGTCTCTGCTGTTGTCAAGCATTGCACATTTCATAGTTTAGCACTAATGATCATTTATTCATGAATAACCCCTGGGCATATTTAGTGTCATTTGCACTAATAATGTAAATAAAGGACTGTACATTTTGGGCTTGGTAATTTTAAAGCCTTGACATTGCGACCCCCAATATGTGCCTTTTTCTGTTTCTCTCGTTGTGTGAGTGAACGTGTTACACCAAACTCCACTGCAAAAGTTGGCTCTTAAATGATGGCACTTCACATCTTGCAAAACATAACAGATGAATACATTTTGGCAGATATATCGTCCACTAAGTAGAAGTTTCGTTTTTTTTGTTTGTTTGTTTTTGTTGCTTTTTAATCATTGATCTTGAATTTAACAGTGAACCTGATTCGAAAAAAATGGTTGATCAGTGACAAAAGGCCACATTTACGTCCTCATATTTTGCAGTAGGGTTTGAT
Source organism: Seriola aureovittata (assembly GCF_021018895.1). NCBI lineage: Eukaryota > Metazoa > Chordata > Actinopteri > Carangiformes > Carangidae > Seriola > Seriola aureovittata. Next base: position 5,388,157 of record NC_079372.1, on the reverse strand, counting down.
GAAACATACTTTCCCATGCACAGAGAGAAATGGAGAACGGGGCATTTAACAGAGCTTTAAAGCCATCCTCACATGAATCAAATCTCTGCCGCTGGAGAATATCCTAAATCAGTAAAGCTGCTGATAATGCGGTTATGTGTGGCAGAATCAGGATGCCTCATGGCTTTGAAAGGCCCTGGTGTGCATCATTATGTGTCAGTGAATTCCCCTTCACAGTCTGAAGCCTGCTGTTGGGGGAATTTTTAATATGACAAAGAAAAGGTACGCTGACTCACACGAACTCATGCACAATGTGAACTGCTGAAGATTATTTGTCTGTAATGCTTTATTTGATCACTGAAGTGTTTTTGATTGACTGATTTTAAGTATAATTTCATATCAGTGTTTTGTATTTATATTCCTCTCCAGCCAAACTGGAGTATTCCACTGCTTGTGTCTCTACATTCGGCTTGATGTGAAATAAAAAAAGAATACTCTGGTTGAGTGCAAGATTTTTGGTCATTCCTCTGGATGTTTGGGAGTATTCTTTTGGGTGCTGCAGATTTTTTTCCCTTTGTGAGTCACCAGTACTGTTTATTGGCACTAGAGGACGACAGAGGACACAATATGTGGGCCGTCTGCTTCCTCTCTGCCGAGAGAAATCCTGCTTTATCATCAAATGAATCCTCACATTTGTTGTGGTTTTCAGCTGTTCAGCTTGTTAGTTTAAAAGGTTGTAAGTAGTTTTAGGCATCATTATTATTTTATTCCCAAACCCACATGGAGCACCATCCAGACTAATTTCCATAGGGCTGGGGGATAATTTATTGACTTTGATTTAAATTGTGTCATGATGATATATTTTGTGCTACCGTTTAAAAAAAAAAAATATATATATATATATATATAAGGATATAAGTAAAAAATACTTGCACTAATATCATGTTTTTGATTTCAACCTTAAATTCCTTGCACGAAGGATTTAAATGGAGAAACCCGCGGACATGTAAACACTGTGGGGAAAGTTCGGGATTCTGAGGCACATCATCTCAAGTAGTCTCTTAATCGTTTCTTGCTCTTGGTGTGTTGCTTTCATCCAACACTTTTTCTTATAGAGTCTAAACACTGTGCTCCACCTGCACAATGTCACACTGCAGGCAGAAACATCCACCAGTCTTTTCCCCTCCTCTCTACTCACTGTTTTTTTGGGGGTTTTTTTCACAGATTAGGGTTGAGCATCAGTGTCTATCAACAGAGCAGCTCAGTATGTTTTGAAAGGAAGGGCAGGTTCATGGGGCTGCTGGGGATATTCTGCTACTGCAAGACCCCCCCCCCCCAAAACTGTTTCTCCCCGCCTTTGTGCTCTCATCTGCCACTGCCCCAACCCCCCTTGATCCCATCTACTCCCTTCTTCCACCTTCTAACCCCCCCCACACCCCCCACCCCACCCTCTTAACCATCCCCAAGCATGGCCTGTCAGTGGTTCAGAGTCTAAATTTAAACTACAGCAGGGCCAACTGCTCCTACAGCCACTCTGGGCTCCTGTTATTTTTCCCTGCCTAAGCGGGGGGGATTTTTCTGTCAGAGGCCCTCAGCCAGGAGGAGAGGCCTGTGGCTCTGTGTGAGGGAGAAGGGCTCAGAGGGAGAAGAGAAGAGGGGGAGAGAGGTCGGTGGAGGAGTGCTCACAGGATTGGCAGGTCAGGAACCCAGGGGCCTTCACAACAGGGAGTTATAGTGTGCCGCAGTTTGGGACTATACAGTGACAGGACTCATTTCTCGTGGACTGGGAGCTCTTCTCAGGTAGAGGCACCAAGATGGCGGCCAACGGCGAGGCGGCCAAGCCGGTCATCATGAATGAAGAGGAGCTGAAGAGGAAGCAAAGGGAGAAGCTGAAGAAGCTACAGGCCACGGGGGGTAACCCTCGACCCGCGAGATCCCTCTTCTTCTTCACCCTCAAGAACCCCTTCCGCAAGGCCTGCATCAATATCGTAGAGTGGAAGTATCCTTTATACACACACACACACACACACACACTGACGTCTACAGTATACATACACAACACACAGACAACTGTTGTAGTAGACACCGGCTTAAACATATGCGGTTTAAACATTACATGCTTATCAAGTCTTGCTTAAAGAAAGGTAATTAAAGGTAATTTTCACTTGTGAACACACAGTATTTAAGAGCCTCAGGGTATTACACAGTTATTACAGCATGTAGTGCTGTGGTTAAGAACACTGACAGCTAGAGTATACAGAAATTATGTGTCTGCATGGCAGTGAATTATCAGCCATGTAGTCCACCTGCGATGAGTCTGGCAAAGCCAAGTCTCTTTCAAATCTGTGTTAAGGCAATCCCTGAAGTGTTAAGACTTTTGTTATGTATCTGGCCGCCCTGTGTCAAAGTCAAGTTTGTAGCCCTCGTATTTTCACCTGGAGAGCTTCTCTGCTTATCTATTTATATCAGACTTATGAGAATAATTAATGAAGCTGTCTCCTTAGCGTCCTGACTGGCTGACATTCTGCTTTTAATGTGGAAATAGTGGCTCTACAATGCCGGCCGCACTCTGTTAGTTCTGACACTTTAACACAAGGCAGGCTGCTGAGTGATGTTATGGCCCCTATAGGGGATTTCCTGCTTTTAGCCTGATGGCCATTCCTGGATAATAGATGTTTTCCATCCAAAATAGAATGAGTTGATCACATCTATTCCAGTGGCAATATCCTTATGTTAACATTTTAAATATATTATATGGACTCATGGAGTTTAACAACGAATGTCTATTTCAAAACATCATTATGGTTTAAATGGCTATGATTTTTCTGAACATGTATGTATTGAACTGTATCTCCATATGCTCAACCGGGTCATGAGTTTTTTTACTGCAGCAGTTTAATCACATTGGCATGTGATCCTGTAACACAGGACAGGTGCTGTAATTAGATCAAAATGACAGAAATTGAATTAAACTCCTCAAGTACTACTTACAGTACTTTCAAAAATTACTGCTCACAGGCGTGAGAATCAACAAATACCTCATAGAATAACCAAAGAGTTTTATTCCTGATGAGTAGACTGAGTTTAAATGGTTTGGTCATATTCTTGGGCTCTGCAGCTGTCCCGCGGCATCACAGAGAGACATGATGCTGACCTGGCAGGGGAATTCTCTGAGAGAGCCCCCTATGGATGGGAATGAAGCAGCACAGCAGACAAGATTACATTAACTGTGACCGCTTTACTGGTTACCCGATGGGTCGGTTTAGGGATGATGTTTCACGCAGCATTTAGAGGCCAACACTTCAGTGTTAGTAGTGCTGCAGCGTTGTTTGTCATATTTTGTTACGTTACGCCGCAGAAAGTACAGAACGAGTCACACAGATAAAGAAATGGACCATTTATTTTCTAAAAATGTTTCTTACATCTCCATTATCGCTCACATATTATCACCACGAGTTGTTCCATGTAAAATGTATCCGTTTTGTAGTATTTCCTTCTGGTGGTAACTGGGATTTTACCAGTCCACTTCATGTATTGTATTGTCACATATTGTCATGATCCTGAGCTTCTCCATTCAGAACCTTTGAGATCATCATTCTATTGACCATCTTTGCAAACTGTGTTGCTCTGGCTGTGTTCCTGCCCATGCCTGAAGAAGACAGTAACAACACAAACTTGAGCTTGGTGAGTATGAGTATGATCCTTACAGCCTTTTCTTTGATGTAAGTCTCAGGACTCTAAGAGGAAAGTTGTCTCTGATTTCTGAGGGATCCAGTATTTTGCCATGACCAGATGATAACTGCGCAGCTGTGCTCAACAATTTAATGTGTTTGAGTGCTTTAGTCAGGTTGCTGTTCCAGCTGGTCATTGGTCTGAGAGCCAAGTTCCATTTAAATGCCTCCAGACACAACTCAGTTCTTTATTTGGAGTCCCATGTGTCTCTGCACAGCAATATGTCATCAAACAAATGTGCTATTGGTTTCTCCTTCAACTCTAATCAGTTTATCCCTCTCTGATCAAATGGATAAAAGCTACATAATACAAAGATGTGCAGTAATGTGTCATAATGCCAGTGTTTGTTTTGAGACACACATGCAGTACACAATCCTTTAAAACTGAGCTCATTATATCTGGGTTGATGGCTCACATGACATTTTATTTAAGTATTCTGCCAGTAAAATTGAAGTAGCTTAAACAAAGGTTTCATGACTCCTCACACTCTAGATGACTCCATTGTGTGAACTAGCTGGTGGAAGGTTTGACACCTGGAAGCTGCAGGTGTGTGTCCAGGCGTTATTATGTTTGAGGCTCATAGGTGTGTGTTTATACTGTGTGGATAATGCATTACGTGTCGGAAGGTGAACAACCGGTGGAACCTATCTGTGAGCAAAAGATAAATGTGTGCTCCACAGTGTATTACATGTCTTGCCAGTGTCTCGATATTTGACGTCGTATCGACACAGGTGTTGTGTGTATTGGGGAGGCTTGTTGTGTGAGTCTTGATGTGTGGATCACTATCTCTGAGAGACCTCGCATCCAGTGCAAATGTCAACATATAGCACCTGTAGCCAGCCATCACGTATTAAAATAATAATAAACTCCACACAACGCTGGGTTGAAGCTTGTTGGTACGCAACCAACTGACCTACACCCCGGCCAAATTCATCAAGTCATCAGGTATCTGAACCTAAAACTGACCCCATCTTTTTTCTTTGCTCTGGCCTGCTTGCCAAATCCCTCTTACCTCTCAGTGTGCCGATGTAAGAAGAGCTAGTCAACCCCCCCCCCCCCCTTCTCTGTTAGAAGTAGGTCGGCACAGATGGCGTCACCCCACTGATGCAGGTGGATACAGGAGAGGCCGCAAATGTTACCGCACTCTGTACTGTGCTCCTAAGATATGATGGTTTGTAAATACGCAGAAGCACAGCTCTACTTGTTGCTCCGCTTGATATCATTTGAATTACAAAATTTCTTATGTTTATAAATGTGTTATTGTTAATGTATGCAGGGTTGGCCTTGGAGGTTCTTATTGATCAGGGGCTCCGGGGCTGCTGCCGGTTGGTTCAGCCGAACATAATTGACCCGATTTGTGTAAAAGGATCAAAGGGAAATAGACAGCATATCATATAAAATGTATTGTTTACCTCAAATTAACTCTCCTGATTTCCTTTTAAACTCTATACTGTTCTCATGTTATCCCTTCCTCTCCTACAACATTTGTATTTACATCAACAATGAAGCAGAAAAGTAAAAAAAAAAAAAAAAAAAATGTATCTAATAATGACAATTTAATTGCTTTTTTAAGCGAATGTGTTGTGCGCTGGTAGACAAATAATTCTACTCCGACATGTAGAGGACATGTTAAAGCGCCAGAGGGAAACCTCGCTCGCTTCTGTGTCCGTCTGCTGTGTGTCCTCGAAAGTATCAACACTGACGAAAAAGACACAGAAACAGGCCAGATCTGCAAACAGATGCTTTTATTCAATTAGCCTGACATTTATCTGTTTACCCCCACTGAAAGCGTTTAATTTTCTACAAACTGTTGGCTTTGTGTTACACCCTCTCCTCCTCAGAGCTCTGACTTGATAAATTGTTGCTAAAATTGTTTCATTCACCACTGACTCATGGTCCACCCATCTGTTTAAACCTTCTGGGGTCATGTTTAATTTAGCTAAAAGGCTACCAAAGCTATTGAGTTCATCTAGCACCAGCAACATCTATTGCTATTCTCCTCAGCAGGTGCTTAAAGGCCAAAGTTGTCATTAACTCCAATCATTGCATATTTTACTGGAGAATTGAACCTGCAGGCTGTGAAATGTAATTTCCTGGTTTGTGTTTGTCTTTTGCAGGAGAGTCTGGAGTACATCTTCCTAATAATCTTCACGTTAGAGTGCTTTCTGAAGATAGTGGCGTATGGGCTTGTTTTCCATGAAGGCGCCTATTTACGGAACTGTTGGAACATATTGGACTTTGTCATCGTCTTCATGGGGTAAAATGAGCTGTGTGCTGCAGGTGGATATCTCCACTGCCAAAGGCCACTGCTTTTCTTGATCACTGTAACTGCCTTTGACAAAGCTGAAAATGTAATATCTGGTCAAAATTGGAATATTGAATACTGTCGACGTAGACATGCTCAGTTTAGTTCTCAAAAAAAACTTAATATAAGTCATCAAAGCTACAGTTTTGTGGGAGTAGGTGCTTACATCATCTTTTTTTTCCTACAGCCTTGTCACCTTTGTTATGGATACGGTCCATAAGATATCTGGTGTGCCAATGGAGAAGGGTGGGGGGTTTGACATGAAGGCACTGAGAGCCTTCAGAGTGCTACGACCCCTTCGCCTCGTCTCTGGAGTCCCCAGTAAGAGCCACACGTACCGCAGAAAGACCCTGTTGCCGTGTTATACTGTTCAATCCATTTGAAGGAACTGTATATCTGTATTCTGTAACAGACTCTATTGAGATTCTTTTATACAGTATTGTGATGTTCTGATTTTACCCCCCACCTTCAGGCCTGCAGGTGGTGATGAACTCCATCCTCAAGGCCATGCTGCCTCTGCTGCACATCGCCCTGCTGGTCTTCTTACTGGTCACCATCTACGCCATCATGGGACTGGAGCTCTTCAAGTGCAAAATGCATAAGACCTGCTATTACACTGACACAAGTATGTGTGAAAGGAACAATCAGGCAGAGTTTCAGTTGTGCTTCTGTATTATGTTATGTTATATTTTTCTCTGTTCTTTGGCCCACAGATATCTATGCTACAGCAGAGGGCGAGCTGCCTGCTCCCTGTGCTCAGGCTGGTAACGGACGCCGTTGCATCATCAACGGCTCTGAGTGTCGGCCAGGCTGGGAAGGTCCCAACAATGGCATTACCCACTTCGATAACATCGGCTTTGCCATGCTGACTGTGTATCAGTGTATCACCATGGAGGGGTGGACCAAAGTGCTCTACTGGGTCAGTGACCGCTGGAACATTGTCTCTCTTCTTTCTCATTCTCACTGTCGGGGGAATTTGTGTTCTAACCACAAGCACCTCAACACTTCAGGTGTTTATTGTCCAAAGCATGCCCTAACAGAGTAAGCTGTTTGTGGCTGACGCAGAGTTGTCTTTCAGATTAATGATGCCATGGGAAATGAGTGGCCCTGGCTCTACTTTGTTCCCCTCATTCTGCTGGGCTCCTTCTTTGTGCTCAATCTGGTCCTGGGTGTGCTCAGTGGGTAAGACTACTTTTATCTGTGGTTATTTCTACTTTCTTCATCTCTGCTTCTCAACACAAATAAGCTATAAACCATCACATTTCTTCTTTTGCTTTCAGAGAGTTTACCAAAGAGAGAGAGAAGGCGAGGTCACGTGGAGAGTTTCAGAAGTTGCGAGAGCGTCAGCAGCTGGACGAAGACCTCCATGGCTACATGGAGTGGATCACTCACGCTGAAGTCCTGGATGCCGACCGAGAGGGCAAAGGTAAGTGGCGCAGACCGCCTCGGCACTCATCCCATGTAGAGATACTGTTGAATTCCAACTGTTATTCTCTTGTCAGGATTGCTGCCTTTGACCAGTGGAGATTCTGACACAGACAGCCTGTATGACCTGGAAGGCAAGAGTCAAATCGTCTTCTACTAGTGAGTCTGCTTTTTTGTAAATCTGTAAACGTGCACCTGCAATAGCCACAGCAGCTTCGTACAGTAAACTAGAGTTTTTTTGTTTTTGCGTGTGTGTGTGTGTGTGTGTGTGTGTGTGTGTGTGTGTGTGTGTGTGTGTGTGTGTGTGTGTGTGTGTGTGTGTGTGTGTGTGTGTGTGTGTGTGTTTAGCCGTCTGGCCCGTCGCTGGAATCGCTTCTTCAGGATGAAGTGCCTGGTTTATGTGAAAACCAAAAGCTTTTACTGGGCTGTGATGTTCCTCGTTCTCCTCAACACCTTGACCATAGCAACAGAGCATCACCACCAGCCTGACTGGCTCACTTCCCTACAAGGTTGGTGATTAATATATATTTATGTGAATATTTATTCAAACATATTCTCTCCCTCCTAGCTTCATCCATTCGTCTCTCTCCTCTTATCTCAACAGATGTTGCCAGTCGTGTACTGCTGGTGCTGTTTGTCATTGAGATGTTTGTGAAGATGTATGCTCTCGGTCCTAGAGCATATTTCATGTCTCTGTTTAACCGCTTTGACTTCTTTGTGGTGCTATGCGGTATCCTGGAGATGATCATGCTGTCTGCGGGAGCCGTGGCTCCTCTGGGTTTCTCTGTACTCAGGTGTATTCGGCTGCTGAGGATCCTCAAAGTCACAAAGTAAGCCCAGTCCCCTCAAATGATTATGTTGCATCAAATTTAAAACAGTTTTAGTGTTATTCATTGTCATTTAACACCTCTTATCTCAACTGCTTTGCAGGTACTGGACCTCTCTAAGTAATCTTGTGGCCTCCCTCCTCAACTCTGTCCGCTCCATCGCCTCCCTGCTCCTCCTTCTCTTCCTCTTCATCGTCATCTTCTCGCTCCTCGGCATGCAGGTTTTTGGGGGGAAATTTAACTTTCCCGACCACAGACCCAGACGCAGTAACTTTGACAACTTCCCTCAGGCCCTCATCAGTGTATTTCAGGTGAGGCTATCACTGATTCTGCACATTTTATAAAACTCTGCTCTGATTTTGTTAAGCCTAGCTTGACTGATTTTTATGATTCATAGTTTGCAATGAAAAATCATTGTCTGCTTTTGAACTGTTGACTGTCTCAGATCCTAACAGGAGAGGACTGGACCAGCATCATGTATAACGGCATTATGGCTCATGGAGGGCCTGATTTCCCCGGCATCCTAGTCGCCATCTACTTTATCATCCTCTTTGTCTGTGGAAACTGTATCCTTCACATGCACTCACAATTTCCTGTGACATTTAGAAATTGAATACATAACAATAATGCTAACAAAAATCCCAAGATTTTGTTTTCCTGAGCTCAGTGCAATTAGATATCCTCCTCAATGTCTTCTTGGCCATCGCCGTCGACAACCTGGCAGAGGCGGAGAGTCTGACTTCAGCTCAGAAAGAAAAGGCAGAAGAGAAGTTGAGAAGGAAGCTGCTAAGGTGAATAAAATAAGATAAAACCTGGGTGAGATGATTTATTATGTCTACTCATAGCTCAACTTTATTCCATTCCTTTCCCTGCTTGCCCTCCAGGTCCAAAATGCCTGACAAGACTGATGAGGAGAGGGAGAGGATAGCTAAGAAACTGGCAGAGCAGAGGGCCAAGATGGAGGGAATTCCCACCACAGCCAAGGTTAGTGTTGTCTCTGGTGTCATATCACATGTTTACTCTTTAGACTGATAATAAAAAGCTATACAGTAAGAAGTAAGAATATATACATATGCATTTATATATACATATGCATGTTTGTTTCCAGCTTAAAGTTGATGAGTTTGAGTCCAATGTCAATGAAGTGAAAGATCCGTTCCCACCTGCCGACTTTCCAGGTAATACAAACTTTTATTGCATCTTGAACCCTTTTTCTCAGCGATGCAGTTGTAGCAGAAGGAGTTCACTGATTGCGGGAATTCGTATTCATTACACTGGCTGTTTACCAGTGCTGCTGTCTTGGCTATGTTACAGTATAAGTATAGTAACCCCTCATTATTATTAGACTCAGCCAATTCCCTGAGCGGAGTTTAAAGCAGTCTAAAGTCAGGCTATTTTCACACTACTCTGGTGACTACCATATAAAGCCTACTACGTGATTCAGTAGAGGCAGTATAACAAGTATAGATTTCCTTCTTTTTTTTTTCAAAACCAATCTTTGTTTTTCTCTCTTTCTTCTCTGTGACACTGTAACATGAATACCATGAATAAGCAGATGTGCCATTGCTTTCTTCCACATGCTAGGTGATGACGAGGAGGAAGAGCCTGAAATCCCGATCAGCCCTCGGCCCAGACCAATGGCCGACCTGCAGCTGAAGGAAGAAGCGGTTCCATTGCCTGAAGCCAGCTCCTTCTTCATCTTTGGCCCTCAGAACAAGTCAGAATCTGACTGTCCTCGTCCATAATAGCAACCTGAAAATATATGTAATATTATGATAAATGGTATGTGTGTGTCTGTGTGTGTTTACATTTGGCTACTTACTGGTATCCAGGTTCCGAAAGCTGTGCTACAAGATCATCAATGCTTCGTCCTTCACCAACTTAATCCTCCTGTTCATCCTGCTCTCCTCCATCTCCCTGGCAGCTGAGGACCCCATCGATCCCAAGTCCTACAGAAACCAGGTGACAATCAGGTCTAGCACCGCACGATGTACAGTAACTGCTGAGATGAGGCAAAATCTGAAAACAACCCTGCTGTCTGTGTCCTTCCTCCAGATCCTGGCCTATGCTGACATTGTCTTTACAACTGTGTTCACCATTGAGATTGTACTAAAGGTAAATTCAACTGGAAGTTGTGTGCATGAATTTATTATATGAATTTCCATTAGGAGATAAATAAAGTATCTATCTATCTATCTGTCTGTCTGTCTGTCTGTCTGTCTGTCTGTCTATTTGTCTGTCTATCTGTGTATTTAGTATACTGTATGTCTAATTTGGGTAGTCAAGAAACCAAATAACAGGTAATGGTCATTTTTTCAATATTTTACGTGTTGTTTTTGGCAATTTTGTGCCAAAAATCACACAAAAAAAAACCCATCTCAGCCTCCTT